>NC_069508.1:95331070-95400725 GCF_027579735.1 Bombina bombina | reverse complement strand
CGTTCCCCAAAGTGATAAAGTGTGAATTTCAACTTCAAGCTGTATAAAATGCCCAAATAAAGCAATCGATCTAGCCCATAAAAGTGTCCACCAGTTTTATAGCCCATATTAAGCCCTTTATTCTGTTTGAGACTAAGAAAATGGCTTACCGGTCCCCATAATGGGGAAAATGACAGCCTTCCAGCATTACTCAGTCTTGTTAGAAATATGGCTAGTCATACCTTAAGCAGAAAAGTCTGCCAACTGTTTCCCCCAACTGAAGTTCTCATCTCAACAGTCCTATGTGGAAACAGCAAACGATTTTAGTTACTGCTGCTAAAATCATATTCCTCTCACAAACAGAACTCTTCATCTTTTTCTGTTTCAGAGTAAATAGTACATACCAGCACTATTTTAAAATAACAAACTCTTGATAGTAGAATAAAAAACTACAACTAAACACCACATACTCTTCACCATCTCCGTGGAGATGCTGCTTGTTCAGCGGCAAAGAGAATGACTGAGGTGGGCGGAGCCTAGGAGGGACTATATGGACAGCTTTTGCTGTGCTCTTTGCCATTTCCTGTTGGGGAAGAGAATATTCCCCACAAGTTATGGATGACGCCGTGGACCGGACACACCAATGTTGGAGAAAGTATTGGTCCTTTTGCCCATCTCTTCTGCTAGAAGAGTTTCCGAATTATCTGCTCTTTCTTGTGAGTCTCCTTTTCTGATTTTTCATCAGGATAAGGTGGTTTTGCTGTCTTTATTTAAATTTTTACCTCAAGTTGTGAATTCTAACAACATTAATAGAGGAATTATTGTTCCTTCCTTGTGTCCTAAATCCTAAGAATTCTTTGGAAAGATTCTTACATTCTATGGATGTGGTCAGAGATTTGAAATATTATAATATAAAGGTCAGAAGGCTTCTGCCATTTCCTTGGCATCGTGGTTAAAGCTTTTGATTCATCAGGCTTATTTGGAGTCGGGTCAGGACCCGCCTCAAAGAATTACAGCTCATTCTACTAGATCAGTCTCCACTTTGTGGGCTTTTAAGAATGACACTTCGGTTGATCAGATTTGCAAAGAAGCAACTTGGTCTTCTTTGCATACATTTAATAAATTCTACCGTTTTTATGTATTTGCTTCCTCGGAAGCAGTTTTTTGTAGAAAAGTTCTTCAGGCAGCCGTTTCAGTTTGATTCCTCTGCTTATGTTTGAGTTTTTTTCTTTTCATTATGAGAATAATAAAAAAAAAAAAAAAAAAAAAATATTTTGGGTTGTGGATTTATTTTTTTCAGCGAAAAATGGCTGCTATTGTATCCCTCCCTCTCTAGTGACTCTTCTGTGGAGTTCCACATCTTGGGTATTACTATCCCATACGTCACTAGCTCATGGGCTCTTGCCAATTACATGAAAGAAAACAATTTATGTAAGAGCTTACCTGATAAATGTATTTCTTTAATATTGGCAAGAGTCCATGAGACCCACCCTTTTTATGGTAGTTATGATTTTTTGTATAAAGAACAATTCCAAATTCCTTTGTTGATGCTTTTTACTCCTTTCTTTATCACCCCGCTACTTGGCTATTTGTTAAACTGAATTGTGGGTGTGGTGAGGGGTGTATTTATAGGCATTTTGAGGTTTGGGAAACTTTGCCCCTCCTAGTAGGATTGTATATCCCATACGTCACTAGCTCATGGACTCTTGCCAATATGAAAGAAATTAATTTATCAGGTAAGTTCTTACATAAATTATGTTTTTTCTTTCCTAAGACATGGTGAGTCCACGGCTTGAGTAATTACTGTTGGGAACCAATACACAAGCTAGAGGACATGGATAAATAGGGAGGGACAAGACAGGCAGTCCTAAACAGAAGGCACCTACGCTTGAAGAACCTTTCTCCCAAAAGTTGCCTCAGCCAAGGCAAAAGTATCAAACTTATTTTTTTTTTTTCAAAATTTTACATGTAGAGAAGACCAAATTGCAGCCGTGCAAATTTGTTCCACAGAAGTGTCATTTTTGAAAGCCCAAGAGGAAACAGTTTTTGTGGAATGAGCCGTAATTCTCTCAGGAGGCTGCTGTCCAGCAGTCTCATAAGCCAAATGAATTATACTTTGTAACCAAAAATAAAGGAGTAGTAGCAGTAGCTTTCTGACCTTTATGTTTCTCAAAGAAACAAAGAGGGCAGAGGAATGGCGAAAATCCTTAGGTCACCTGTAAGCAGAATTTAAGAGCATGTACAACATCCAAATTGTGTAACAAACTTTCTTTGGAAGAAGGAGGATTAGGACAGAGAGAGGGAACAACAATTTCCTGGTTGATATTTTTATTAGAAATAACCTTAGGAAGGAAACCTAACTTAGTATGAAGAACCGCCTTATCGGCATGAAAAATGAGAGTTCCGAGACTCTTCGAGCAGAAGAGTTAGCAACAAGAAACAAAACCTTCCAAGACAAAAAAAACTTACCGTCTATGGAATGCAACGGCTCAAACGGAGCCAGCTGTAAAAAACTTTCAGAACAAGGTTAAGGTTGCAAGGAGGAGCAACAAACTTAAAGACAGGCCTGATTTTGACCAAGGCCTGACAAAAAAATTGCACATCTGTAAAACGTTTATGCAGTAAAACTGATAAAGCAGAAATCTGACCCTTCAGGGTACTGACTGACAATCCTTTCTCCAGGCCTTCCTGAAAAAATATAAAATGCTAGGAATTTTAATTTCACTCTAAGAGTAGCCCTTGGATTCACACCAATAAAGATATTTACGTCATATCTTATGATAAATCTTTCTAGCAACAGGCTTGCGAGCCCGAATCATGGTCTCAATGACCAACTCATAAAAACCATGCTTAGACAGCACTAAGCGTTCAATCTCCAAGCGGTCAGCTTCAGAAAAACGAGATTTGGATTAAGGAAGGGACCCTGAATCAGGAGGTCCTTCCTCAGAGGTAGTCTCTAAGGTGAGAAGGATGACATCTCCACTAGGTCTGCAAACCAGATCCTGCGATGCCACACAGGGCTATTAGAATCACTGACATCATCTCCTGTTTGATACGAGCAATGACTCGTGAAAGGAGAGCAAATGGAGGAAACAGGTTTGCCAACCTTAAAACCCAAGGAACCGCCAGAGCATCTATCAGAATGGCCTGTGGATCTCTTGACCATGATCCGTACTTTGGAAGCTTGGCGTTCTGACGGGACACCATCAGATCTAAACTTCAGCACCCCCCATTTGAGGGCTTAGCTGGAAAACACCTCCGGATGGAGTTCCCACTCCCCGGGATGAAAAGTCTGTCTGCTCACAAAATATGCTTCCCAGTTGTCTACTCCTGGAATGTGGATGGCAGATACACAGCAATTGTGGGTCTCTGCCCGCTGAAGAATCAGAGTAACCTCCTTCATGGCTAAGGAACTCAGAGTTCCTCCCTGGTGATTGATGTAAGCCACAGAGGTTATGTTGTCTGACAGGAACCTGATAAACTGGGCTGAGGACAACTGAGGCCAAGCCAATAGATTATTGTAAATCACCCTCAACTCCAAGATGTTGATGGCAAGAGCAGACTCCTGAGTCCAAAGGCTCTGAGCTTTTAATGAGTTACAGACTGCTCCCCAACCCAGCAGGCTAGCGTCCGTGGTCACGATCACCCAGGAAGGTCTCAGAAAGCATGTGCCCTGAGACAGATGTTCCTGAGAAATCCACAGAGAGACTCCCTTGACGACTGATCTAACTCTATTCTGAGATAGATCTGCATGGTCGCCATTCGATTGTCTGAGCATGCACAACTGGAGAGCTCTCAAATGGAATCGAGCAAAAGGAATGATGTCCATGGAAGCCAGCATCAGAACGATTATGTCCATACATTGAGTCACTGAAGGAGGAGCAGAAGCCTAAAGAGAGAGGCAAGAGGAAATTATTTTGTTTTTCCTGACCTCTGTCAGAAAAATCTTCATAAATAAGGAAATGTATGGTCCCTAAGAGCACTACTCTTGTAGCAGGGAAAGGGAGCTTTTTTCCAGATTCAAATTCCATCCTTGGGAACAAAGAAAAGACAATATCTGTGTGAGATTTTGCTTGTTGAAAAGATGGTGCCTGAACCAATATGTCGTCCAGGTAGGGTGCCACCGCAATTTCACTTAACGGATCACTGCCAAAAGAGCCCCCAGAACCCTTGAAAAAATTCTGGGAGCCGTGGCTAGACCAAATGGAAGGGCCACGAACGGTAAACGTTTGTCAAGAAAGGCAAATCTCAGGAATCTGTGATGGACCCTGTGAATAGGAACATAAAGATACGCATCCTTTAGTACAAGAGGGTCAGTTAATGACAACCATAGACCTAAAGGAAGAATGGAGCGTATAGTCTCCATCTTGAAGGATTGATCTTTGAGTAACTTGTTTAGACACTTCAAATCTAGAATGGGACGTAAAGTTCCCTCTTTTTTGGGAGCAACAAATAGGTTGGAGTAGAACCAGAGATCCTGTTCTTGCACTGGAACTATCACTCCCGGGGAGGAAATATATTGTATACATTTCAAGAATGCCTCTCTTTTTATCTGGTCTGCAGATAATCTTGAGAGAAGGAATCTGCCTCTGGGAGGAAAAGCCTTGAATTCCAATTTGTAACCCTGGGATACTATGTTCAAGAATGCCTCTCTTTTTATATGGTCTGCAGATAATCTTGAGAGAAGGAATCTGCCTCTGGGAGGAAAAGTCTTGAATTCCAATTTGTAACCCTGGGATACTATGTTTACAGTCCAGGGATCTGGGACATCTCATATTCAGGCTTGAGAGAACTGAGAAAGTCTGCCCCCCACATGATCCGATCCTGATCAGGGCAAACCCTTCATGCTGATTTGGAATCAGCTGCAGGTTTCTTTGATAGTTTCCCCTCGTTCCAAAACTGATCGGGTTTCCAAGAAGACTTGGATTGTTCCAGCTTGGAAGAAGGGGAAGGCTTTCCTCTGAAGTTATGAAAGGAACAAAAATGACTCTGACGTCCTTTAGGCCTATTCTTATCTTGAGGTAGAAAATACCCTTTCCCCCCATAATATCAGAGATAATTTCTGCCAAACCAGGTCCAAACAAGGTTTTGCCCTTGTAAGGAGTCGCTAGAAGCTTGACTTTAGAGGAAACGTCCGCAGACCAGGATTTCAACTTTAGGTACAGTATACCAAGAAAAACCTATGAAATGGAAGGTTCATCAAAGAAACTAAAGTTTTCTAGATTTCTTAGGAGTGATAACAGGGGTATCGGAATCATATAAAGTAGCTAAAACCTCTAACAATACACAAAGGTGTTCAAGCTTAAAGGGACACTGTACCCAAATTTTTCTTTCGCGATTCAGATTGAGCATGAAATTTTAAGCAACTTTCTAATTTACTCTTATCAAATTTTCTTCATTCTCTTGGTATCTTTATTTGAAATGCACGAATGCAAGTTTAGATGCCGGCCCATTTTTGGTGAACAACCTGGGTTGTCCTTGCTGATTGGTGGATAAATTCATCCACCAATAAAAAAGTGCTGTCCAGAGTACTGAAACCAAAAAAAGCTTAGATGCCTTCTTTTTCAAATAAAGATAGCAAGAGAATGGAGAAAAATTGATAATAGGGGCAAATTAGAAAGTTGCTTAAAATTGCATGCTCTTTCTGAATTACAAAAGAAAAAATTTGGGTTCAGTGTCCCTTTAAATCTGAAGATATCTCCCTCAGAAAGTCCCGATGCATCTTCCTCAGACTTATGAGAAAGGGCAACTTGGGAAACAGAACTGAGGACAGGCACCTTACTTTCTGAATTTCTAGATTGCCTCTTGCATTTTCCCTGTAATCTCAGAATGGCAGCTAATGCCGCAGATACCGCTGAAGATACCTTGTCAGCAATTACTGCTTTTAAATAAACTCCACTAGGAGTTATAGAGGAACCACAGGGCACTGCATGTGACACCATTGAGGCTTGGGATGTAGCAGGAGAAAACTGAAGTATTATTTTAACAGCATCATCCTGAGAGACATTAGGCTCAAAAATGTTACCTTTATTTTGCAAGGTTTTCTTGACACATGAAGAACAAAATTGCATAGGAGCTCAAATTACTGCTGCGACAAAGGCACTAAAAATAGCTTCCCGGTACACAGAGCACCAGAAATAACCGTATTTTCAAACCTGACAGTATAAAATGTTGCATTGTTTTATTTTACAGCAAAGGGGAAATGAATAAGCTGCTAAAATTGAAAATTCAGCCTTACTTTGTTTAAACTTGTATTGTTTTATCAAATAAAATGTGTATACCTGCTCCCTTGTCCGCATGTAGACAGTTAGAAGGTATGAGAAGACACAGTTCTTCACAGAGACCTTTGAAAAAGAAAGAACAGAGTAGCCCACACTCTGGCTTTTTAAACTAGAGCAGTAATTGGTAAGAAAACTCAGTAAGTACCTCTTTACGAGTGCCTAACTGCTTTAAAGCCACCACTACCCAACTGCAAGGAATGAAGTGGAATACGGCTATACCCCAAAACTTGTTTTTAGATTAAACTAAAATTTTTATTCCGACACCTAAACTTCACCTTCTCCTTGCACCGAAGCCAAAGAAAATGACTGGGGGTTGTGAGTAAGGGAGTGATACTTGGCAGTTTAAAGTGAATGTCAATTTTGATGCTAAAGTGCCCGGTTTTTAAAAATTTGATTAAAAACAGGGGCACTTTAATTCATCAAAATTTACATTTCACTCTTGTTGTGAAAAAAACCTTACCTTTTAATCTTCACAGCAGCTCCAGCTTCCTCCACACGTTGCAAAGCCTCTTCCTGGGTCTAAAATGAGGAATCTGGCTTCCTCCAATCACAGCGTTGAATCAGACACCGATTCCCCCAGGGGGGAAGCCGTGATTGGAGGATGACCTATCCATCATTTCTGATGTCAGAAATGGCTTGCAACGACTGGAGGAAGCTGGAGCTGCTCTCAAGATTAAAAGGTAAGTTTTTTTCATAACAGAAGTGAAATGTAAATTTTGATGAATTAAAGTGCCCCTGTTTTTAATCAAATTTTTAAAAACCGGGCACTTTAGCATCAAAATTGACATTCACTTTAACTGTGGTGCTCTTTGCCTCCTCCTGTGGCCAGGAGTGATATTCCCAACAGTATCTTATGAAAGAAAAATATATAGTTTTATGAGTTAAAGGGATACTAAACCCAAATTTGGTCTTTCATGATTCAGATAGAGCATGCAATTTGAAGCAAATTTCAAATGTACTCCTGTTACCAATTTTTCTACGTTCTCTTGCTATCTTTATTTGAAAAGCAGGAATGTGATGCATAGAAGCCGGACCATTTTTGGTTGAGAACCTGGGTTATGCTTTCTTATTGGTGGGTAAATGTAAGCCTCCATTAAGCAAGCACTATCCATAGTGCTGAACCTAAAATGGGCTGGCTGCTAAGATTTACATTCCTGCTTTTAAAATAAAGATAGCAAAAGAACGAAGAAAAATTAATAGGAGTACATTAGAAATTTGCTTAAAATTGCATGCTCTATCTGAATCATGAAGGAACAAATTTGGGTTTAGTGTCCCTTTAAAAAAAAAAAAAAAAAAAAAAAAAAAAAGGCTTTATTTCTGTTTAAATGCTAAAATGCTCTGGTCTTTTGGGGAAGTTTTGTCTAAAAATGCCCGGTCCTCAAGGGGTTAATTTATGTTATCACTTGATGAAAGGCTACAGACTTGTCTCTATCACAACCTCTTCTGTGCATTTTGAATTTTCCTTGTACCTCCGATCTTATTTTGCTGTACATAGATTATACGCTCCCATCTCCAACTCCATTTTTTTACAGGGTTGTTGTATACAAGTTTACATATGTTGTAATAACAATAATATTATTAACAGGGACATTAACCTTTTAATGCCATTAGGATGTTGTATTCCGTCCAAATTTTGCTGGGCTTTAGTGCCGAAGGACGGAATACAACGTCCTAACCGCTTGGCTTTCCTGAAGCCACTGGCGCTTCCCAGATGGGATCGCAATCTGGAGGGCGTGCCTAGCATCTATATTGAAATCTCGGGCACGATTGCAAGATTTCAATTTGTTTACATCGGAACAGTTTTAAGCAATGGGAGCTGCCATGTTGTAACTTAGGTTACATTCTCTGCTGTGACCAATTAGGGACAGTTATAAATAGGTCATTAGAATGTGCAACCAATGGCTGTGTGAAATACTATATATACATACACAACATATTTTATATTATCATCTGAAAGTGTTTAATGTCCCTTTAATAGGTTTCTAAAGCTTTTATTAAAAAATATTTTTTTATTGAGGGATAAGAATTTACATGAGAAAACACAAAATATAGGTTACAAAGCAAAAGAGCATGTACATCTTTTTACTTATGACTGGTTCAAAAAGCTCAATAATACCTTGCATACTCAAGTGTCAACCCGGGAATAAAGCCAACAAGGAAAATTTGGGGCAAACCTATAAACCCTCTTTTTTCCCCCTCAGTAGCAGCAGGGCTGCTCTTGGACCCAAATTAATTAACACTCTAAGCAGAGGGTTTTTGGGTAGAACAGGCCACTTTTGGACCTGGATTGTTCAATCATCCCTCCTATGTCTGCCAGGACCACGGGTAGGTCCAGAAAACTTACAGGTTAAAAGGAGGACAGAAAATGTAGTATGATATGGGTTTAAATAGAACAACAAACATTGTAATATCACAACTATGGATGATATCTGATAATATAGGGCCCTCTTTCGGGTCCTCAAAATAGGTATATTTTTATGCAATAAAAAAACTAAAATTATTATATGCAGTATATCTCTGAGTCAGTTAGCATGTTGACAGATCTATAAAGATATCCATTAGAGAAAGTTAGAATAAATCTATCTGAAATTAACAGGATAAAATACATATGGCAAAATGCCATGCTCTACCTGCGGCCTCAGAATATTATAAATGGCAGAAAATTATTGCAGATATTGCTATGATATGAACACATACACAGAACTTTTAGCTGTCAGTTAGTACATTTTACACCATATGTAACATGTTAGCGGTAGAATTGAATTATAGAAAAACATAATTTATGTAAGAACTTACCTGATAAATTCATTTCTTTCATATTGGCAAGAGTCCATGAGCTAGTGAAGTATGGGATATACAATCCTACCAGGAGGGGCAAAGTTTCCCAAACCTCAAAATGCCTATAAATACACACCTTACCACACCCACAATTCAGTTTAACGAATATCCAAGAAGTGGGGTGATAAGAAAGGAGCGAAAGCATCAACAAGGAATTTGAATAATTGTGCTTTATACAAAAAAAATCATAACCACCACAAAAAAGGGTGGGTCTCATGGACTCTTGCCAATATGAAAGAAATGAATTTATCAGGTAAGTTCTTACATAAATTATGTTTTCTTTCATGTAATTGGCAAGAGTCCATGAGCTAGTGACATATGGGATAGCAAATACCCAAGATGTGGAACTCCACGCAAGAGTCACTAGAGAGGGAGGGATAAAATAAAGACAGCCAATTCCGCTGAAAAAAAACAATCCACAACCCGCTTATACTTAAAATCAAAAGTTTTAATCTTTATAATGAAAAAAAAAAGAAATTATAAGCAGAAGAATCAGACTGAAACAGCTGCCTGAAGTACTTTTTTACCAAAAACTGCTTCTGAAGAAGAAAAAAACATCTAAATGGTAGAATTTAGTAAAAGTATGCAAAGAAGACCAAGTTGCTGCTTTGCAAATCTGATCAACAGAAGCTTCATTCTTAAAAGCCCAGGAAGTAGGAACTGACCTAGTAGAATGAGCCGTAAACCTTTGAGGCAGGGATTTACCCAACTCCACATAAGCATGATGAATCAAAAGCTTTAACCAAGACGCCAAAGAAATGGCAGAAGCCTTCTGACCTTTCCTAAAACCAGAAAAGATAACAAAGAGACTAGAAGTCTTTCTGAAATCTTAGTAGCTTCAACATAATATTTCAAAACTCTGACCACATCCAAAGAATGTAAGGATCTTTCCAAAGAATTCTTAGGATTTAGGACACAAGGAAGGAACAATAATTCATCTATTAATGTTGTTAGAATTCACAACTTGAGGTAAAAATTTAAATAAAGACAGCAAAACCACCTTATCCTGATAAAAAAAAAATCAGAAAAGGAGACTCACAAGAAAGAGCAGATAATTCAAAAACTCTTCTAGCAGAAGAGATGGCCAAAAGGAACAATACTTTCCATGAAAGTAATTCAATGTCCAAAGAATGCACATGCTCAAACGGAAGAGCCTGTTAAGCCCTCAGAACCAAATTAAGACTCCAAGGAGGAGAAATTGGCTTAATGACAGGCTTGATACGAACCAAAGCCTGAACAAAACAATGAATATCAGAAAGATTAGCAATTTTTTCTGTGAAACAGCACAGAAAGAGCAGAGATTTGTCCTTTCAAGGAACTTGCAGACAAAACCTTATGAAGAAACTATAAAATCATAGGAATTCTAAAAGAATGCCAAGAGAAATTATGAGAAGAGCATCATAAGATGTAAGTCTTCCAAACTCGATAATAAAATCTTTCTAGACACAGATTTACGAACCTGCAACATAGTATTAATCACTGAGACAGAGAAACCTCTATGACTAAGCGTTTTAATTTCCATACCATCAAATTTAATAATTTGATTTCCTGACGGAAAAAAACGAATCTTAAGATATAAGGTCTGGCCTAAATGGAAGTGACCAAGGTTGGCAACTGGACATCCGAACAAGAACCATATACCAAAA
The DNA here is from genome assembly GCF_027579735.1 of Bombina bombina. Taxonomy (NCBI): domain Eukaryota; kingdom Metazoa; phylum Chordata; class Amphibia; order Anura; family Bombinatoridae; genus Bombina; species Bombina bombina. The sequence continues at coordinate 95,389,981 of NC_069508.1, read as the reverse complement.
CCTGAGTGGCCATGCTGGAGCCACCAGCAGCACAAACGATTGCTCCATGATGATTTTGAAAAATCACTCTTAAAAAGAAGAACCAGAAGGAGCAAAAAAATATAGGCAGATTAATAACTCCAAGGAAGTGTCAATGCATACACTGTTTCCGCCTGAGGATCCCCGGACCTGAATAGGTACCTGGGAAGTGTTCTTGTTTAGATGAGATGCCATCAGAACAATTACTGGAAACCCTCACATCAGAACAATTTGAAAAAACACATCTGGGTAAAGAGACCATTCTCCCGGATGTAAAGCTTGATTGACAGAGATAATCCGCTTCCCAATTGTCTAAACCTGGGATATGGATCGCAGAAACTAGACAGGAGCTGGATTTAGCCCAAGCAAGTATCCGAGATACTTCTTTCACAGCCTAAGGACTGAGAGTCCCACCCTGATTGACATATGCCACAGTTGTGACATTGTCTGTCTGAAAAAGAATAACGTCTCTCTCTTCAAAAAGAAGCCAAAACTGACTAACTCTGAGAATGCACGGAGTTCCAAAATATTGAATGGTAATCTCGCCTCCTGAGATTTCCAAACCCCTTGTGCTGACAGAGATCCCCAGACAGCCTCCCAACCTAAAAGACTCGCACCTGTAGTGATCAAGGTCCAGGTTGGATGAATCGAAGAGACCCGTAGAACTATATGATGGTGATCTAACCACCAAGTCAAAGATAGTTGAACATTGGAATTCAAAGATATTAAAAATGATATCCTAAAATCCCTGCACCATTAATTCAGCATAAAAAAACTGGAAAGGTTTCATATGAAAATGAGCAAAGGGAATTGAATCCAATGCTGCAGCCATGAGACCTAAAACTTCCATGCATATAGCTACTGAAGGAAATAATAGAGACTGAAGGATCCGACAAACTGAACCCAATATAATTGTCTCCTGTCTGTTAGAGACAAAGACATTGACACAATCTATCTGGAAACCTAAAAAAGGTGACCCTTGTCTGAGCAACCAAGGATCTTTTGATAAAAAGATCGTCCAACCATGTCTAAGAAGAAACAACAAAAGTTGAATCGTATGAGATTCTGCAGAACAAAAAGACTGAGCCAGAACCACGAGATCGTCCAAATAAAGAAACACTGAGAACCTTGAAAAGATTCTCAGAGCTGTCGCTAGACCAGAAGGAAAAGCAAAAAATTGGTAATGCTTGTTAAAAAAAAAAAAAAAAAAAAAAAAAAAAAAAAAGAGAATCTCAAAAAATGAAAAATAATCTGAATGAAAACAGAAGAAGATATGCATGCATCTATTGTATCTATTGTAAACAAATAATGCCCTTATTGACCAAAAAGGCAGAATAGACCATATAAACACCATTCTGAAAGAAGGAACTCTTATGACAAATCAAAAAGATTTTCTATCTTTGGGACAATGAATAATTTTGAACAAAACCCCAAACCCTGTTCCTGAAATGGAACTGGTATGAATACCCCAGATAATTCCAGGTCTGAACAGCGCCTTGAGACCCCAACGGGTAACCAGCCGTGCCTCACAAGTACCCAACACATACAGGTCTGAAACATACTTCAGAAAAGTGTGAGCCTTTACTGGAATAGATGGAATATGCTAGAGGGAAAAAAAACTTCACAGGCGTTTTACTCTGAATCCTATCCAGTACCCCAATCTTTGTTCCCCCTGATGATTGACGTAAGCTACAGTCGTGATGTTGTACGACTGAAATCTGATGAATTTGGCTGCAGCTAGTTGAGGCCATGCCTGAAGAGCGTTGAATATCGCCCTCAGTTCCAGAATGTTTATCGGGAGAAGAGTTTCTTCCTGAGACCATAAGTCCTGAGCTTTCAGGGAGTCCCAGACCGCACCCCAGCCTAACAGGCTGGCGTCGGTCGTTACCCAATTCCACTGTTTGAGCATGCATAGTTGCAGTGGTCTGAGGTGTATCCGAGCAAAAGGGACTATGTCCATTGCCGCTACCATTAGTCCGATTGTCTCCATGCACTGAGCTACAGAAGGCAGAGGAATGGAATGAAGAGCTCGGCAAGTAGTTAACAGTTTTAACTTTCTGACCTCCGTCAGAAATATTTTTTTTCTAACACCACATTCACTTTACCCTCCCGTAGAGAGACCCTAGTGCTTAGAGCCGGCAAAGAGAATGACTGGGGGGGTGGAGCTAGAGGGGGAGCTATATGGACAGCTTTGCTGTGTGCTCTCTTTGCCACTTCCTGTAGGGAATGAGAATATCCCACAAGTAAAGGATGAATCCGTGGACTGGATACACCTTGCAAGAGAAACATATAAAGCAAAATTATCAAATACCTTAAATGACAGTTTCAGAAATGGGAAAAAATGCAAGCCTCTAGAAACCAGAAGCAACTAAAAAGTGAGACTTAAATAATGTAAAAAAACTGGCGTCAAGTATGACGCCCACATATTTTTTTGGCGCCAAAAAAGTCTGTAATAAACACGAGAGAGTCAAAAATGACGCAACTACGTGAAAACTTTCAGTCAGACAAACGTCAATCTCGTGCCAAAAAAGTCTCGCTCCAAAAATGACGCAATAAATTCTAGCATTTTTTGCACGCGTGAGCCTAACAGCCCTCAATTTAAAGGAAAAAAGTCAATTGAAAATTTTAGGTAAGAAAAATATTTCATTCATATGCATTTTCCCAAAAAATGAAACTGATAGTCTGAAAGAACTGATTGACCTGAATCATGGCAAATATAAGTATAAAACATATATTTAGAACTTTACATATAAAGTACCAAACCATAGCTGAGAGTGTCATAAATAAAATAAGACTTACTTACCCAAAGACACTCATCTACATAAAGTAGATAGCCAAACCAGTACTGAAACGAGAATCAGTAGAGGTAATGGTATATAAGAGTATCTGAAAAGGGAGGTAGGAGAAGAAATCTCTACGACCGATAACAGAGAAACTATGAAATAGATCCCCTAGAGGAAGACCATGGAATTCAAATAGGCAATACTCTCTTCACATCCCTCTGACATTCACTGCACTCTGAGAGGAAAACCGGGCTTCAGCCTGCTGCGAAGCGCATATCAACGTAGAAATCTAGCACAAACTTACTTCACCACCTCCATGGGAGGCAAAGTTAGTAAAACTGAATTGTGGGTGTGGTGAGGGGTGTATTTATAGGCATTTTGAGGTTTGGGAAACTTTGCCCCTCCTGGTAGGAATGTATATCCCATATGTCACTAGCTCAAGGACTCTTGCCAATTACATGAAAGAAATATGGTTCAAGTATTGGATATATTATCTCAGCTATTCTTAAATTCCAATACTTGAATAAAGTTGCTGAAAGAAAGAGACATATTCATACCACTCAAAATTAGACATGCTTGGATGAAAATGTGTATTATACGGGGTATACTATTCCAGGTCACATAAAAGGGGGCTAAGACCATAGCTTGGAAGTCTAAACAAAGAGATAGGAAGTGTAAAAGAATACCAAGGCATTCAATCTCTATGTAACTATAGGTATATAATATGTTTCATAATGCAACGAGTGGGGAACAGTGGGCTCATATATAGTGTATCAAATAATCACAATGCTTGTATAGAAAACAGAAACACAACCCCAATATAAACATTTTTTGGTAACCATAGAAAAATAGCTGAGTATCTAAAGCTAACAGTATCTATTCATTTTCCCAAGGGACACTCTAAAGATTTGAGACTGTAAACTAGGAATAAGCTATCACTCGAAAGGCACAGATTAAGATGAGCTAAGGGGTTATGGCAATGTACATATCAATGTGCGTCAGGATCCAGCCGCCCTCTCCTGTGTAAATGTGACTACAGCAAGGTGCAAGAGGAGAGAAGAGCGAGCCTGCATCCAAAACATGCATACAATACATAACAGAGGGCCATGCAACTGCAACCACTTTCCCTTTTACATAGTCCCCATACGTATCACAGAATCAAAGAAAAAACAAGAAAAAAAAAAAAAAAAGACAGGAAAAATGGCAACCTAGCCTTCATGGCCACTGTGAAAAGTGTGGGGCACAGAGATCTGTCCATTTGTATACATTAACCCACTCCAGCTCGAACCGCTAGTTACTCCAAATCCTTGTAGACCTGTACATCCTACAGTTAATAAGTCCGGTGCCCAGACTACGCAACTATAATCTAATGTGGCGTTCCATTTGTACGTTGTCCCTCGAGTAGTATCCCTTTTTTTAAGGATAAAACTTGCCAAGTAGCAATACCGATACTGCCCTCTGCTGCCCTCTGCCACCTCCGTTAGACCAGGCTGCTCCCAGAATGTCTCCAGCAGATTTGCGATATCGGCCCATATATAGCACAGAAGGGCCGGTCGCTTCCTTCTGTGCTGAGACTATAGAGAATTAAGGGGGTTCTTCAGGAAGGTCCATCAATGCACACACCTCATTGCTCACCAGAGGTTGTGGGCTGTATGACAAACAAGTGTCTTGCTGCTGAGCTATAGATCTCTCTGTCACTAGTAACTCAGGCTCAAAGAGGTTCCTCTTTTCCGCCATGCGCTCCATTAGGGACTGTAAATCATCGAATCGGTCCAACATGTTTCTCTCAAACTCACTAAATAGGGCTTGTATAAAAATATAGGAATCCTCCATATTTGCAATTTAGATAGGAGAATTTACAGTATTATCCTAACACCCGGTAGCCTGGGGGGGGGGGCAAGGTTTTTCACCACGAGGGCTGCCCAAAACCTCAGCGGTCCAGTCTGCGAAGCTCCACAGCAAACAATATGAGTATTGTCCAGTCCAGCATAATTAGTTCTCTTGTACACAATGACACATTCTGTGCTAGATGGCATCTGTAAAGTTAGATATTGTGGCGGAAAGTATATCCTTTAGGGAGAACTCCCAGATTAGCAGCCATCTTCAGCTAAAGCCTGGACACGCCCTCTAAAGCATTTTTTATTCTACAAAACCATATGCCATACCTAGTTCTCCTACATTTCTGAATATGCTAGAGTGTACATTTCAGCATTTACCCCACAAAAACATAATTTATGCTTACCTGATAAATTCCTTTCTCCTGTAGTGTAGTCAGTTCACGGGTCATCCATTACTTATGGAATATTTCTCTTCCTAACAGGAAACTGCAAGAGAATTACCCAGCAGAGCTTGCTATATAGCTCCTCCCCTCACCTGTCATACTCAGTCATTCGACCAAGCATACGAGAAAGGAGGAACCATAGGGTACAGTGGTGACTGGAGTTTAATTAAAATTTAGACCTGCCGTAAAAACAGGGCGGGCCGTGGACTGACTACACTACAGGAGAAAGGAATTTATCAGGTAAGCATAAATTATGTTTTCTCCTGTTAAGTGTAGTCAGTCCACGGGTCATCCATTACTTATGGAATACCAATACCAAAGCTAAAGTACACGGATGAAGGGAGGGACAAGGCAGGAACATTAAACAGAAGGAACCGCTGCCTGAAGTACCTTTCTCCCAAACACAGCCTCCGAGGAAGCAAAAGTGTCAAATTTGTAAAATTTTGAAAAAGTGTGAAGCGAAGACCAAGTCGCAGCCTTGCAAATCTGTTCAACAGAGGCCTCATTTTTAAAGGCTCAGGTGGAAGCCACAGCTCTAGTAGAATGAGCTGTAATCCTTTCAGGAGGCTGCTGTCCAGCAGTCTCATAGGCTAATCGTATTATGCAACGAAGCCAAAAAGAGAGAGAGGTAGCCGAAGCCTTTTGACCTCTCCTCTGTCCAGAGTAAACGACAAACAGGGAAGAAGTTTGACGAAAATCCTTAGTTGCCTGCAAATAGAATTTCAGGGCACGGACAACGTACAGATTATGCAAAAGTCGTTCCTTCTTTGAAGAAGGGTTAGGACACAGAGATGGAACAACAATCTCTTGATTGATATTCTTGTTAGTAACTACCTTAGGTAAGAACCCAGGTTTAGTACGCAGAACTACCTTGTCTGAATGGAAAATCAGATAAGGAGAATCACAATGTAAGGCAGATAACTCAGAGACTCTCCGAGCCGAGGAAATAGCCATCAAAAACAGAACTTGCCAAGATAACAACTTGATATCAATGGAATGAAGGGGTTCAAATGGAACGCCTTGAAGAACATTAAGAACTAAGTTTAAGCTCCACGGCGGAGCAACAGACTTAAACACAGGCTTAATCCTAGTTAAAGCCTGACAGAAAGCCTGAACGTCTGGAACTTCTGCCAGACGTTTGTGTAGAAGAATAGACAGAGCAGAAATCTGTCCCTTTAACGAACTAGTAGATAAGCCCTTTTCTAAACCCTCTTGTAGAAAGGACAATATCCTAGGAATCCTAACCTTACTCCATGAGTAACTCTTGGATTCGCACCAATGTAAATATTTACGCCATATTTTATGGTAAATTTGTCTGGTAACAGGCTTCCTAGCCTGTATTAAGGTATCAATAACCGACTCCGAGAAACCACACTTTGATAGAATCAAGCGTTCAATCTCCATGCAGTCAGCCTCAGAGAAATTAGATTTGGATGTTTGAAAGGACCCTGAATTAGAAGGTCCTGTCTCAGAGGCAGAGACCACGGTGGACAGAACGACATGTCCACTAGGTCTGCATACCAGGTCCTGCGTGGCCACGCAGGCGCTATCAGAATCACCGAAGCTCTCTCCTGTTTGATCTTGGCAATCAAACGAGGAAGCATTGGGAATGGTGGAGACACATAAGCCATGTTGAAGACCCAAGGGGCTGTCAGAGCATCTATCAGCACCGCTCCCGGGTCCCTGGACCTGGATCCGTAAAAAGGAAGCTTGGCGTTCTGACGAGACGCCATGAGATCCAGATCTGGTTTGCCCCAACGACGAACCAGTTGAGCAAAGACCTCCGGATGAAGTTCCCACTCTCCCGGATGAAAAGTCTGGCGACTTAGAAAATCCGCCTCCCAGTTCTCCACGCCTGGGATGTAGATTGCTGACAGGTGGCAAGAGTGAGACTCTGCCCAGCGAATTATCTTTGAGACTTCCAACATCGCTAGGGAACTTCTGGTTCCCCCTTGATGGTTGATATAAGCCACAGTCGTGATGTTGTCCGACTGAAATCTGATGAACCTCAGAGTTGCTAACTGAGGCCAAGCTAGGAGAGCATTGAATATTGCTCTTAACTCCAGAATATTTATTGGGAGGAGTTTCTCCTCCTGAGTCCATAATCCCTGAGCTTTCAGGGAATTCCAGACTGCTCCCCAGCCTAGAAGGCTGGCGTCTGTTGTTACAATCGTCCAATCTGGCCTGCGAAAGGTCATCCCCTTGGACAGATGTGGTCGAGAGAGCCACCATAGAAGAGAATCTCTGGTCTCTTGATCCAGATTTAGTAGGGGGGACAAATCTGAGTAATCCCCGTTCCACTGACTTAGCATTCACAATTGCAGCGGTCTGAGATGCAGGCGCGCAAATGGTACTATGTCCATTGCCGCTACCATTAAGCCGATTACTTCCATGCACTGAGCTACTGACGGGTGTGGAATGGAGTGAAGGACACGGCAAGCATTTAGAAGTTTTAATAACCTGGCCTCTGTCAGGTAAATTTTCATCTCTACAGAATCTATAAGAGTCCCTAGAAAGGGAACTCTTGTAAGTGGTAATAGAGAACTCTTTTTCACGTTCACCTTCCACCCATGCGACCTCAGAAATGCCAGAACTATCTCTGTATGAGACTTGGCAGTTTGAAAACTTGACGCTTGTATCAGAATGTCGTCTAGGTACGGAGTCACCGCTATGCCTCGCGGTCTTAGTACCGCCAGAAGTGATCCTAGAATTTTTATAAAGATTCTTGGAGCCGTAGCTAATCCGAAGGGAAGAGCTACAAACTGGTAATGCCTGTCTAGGAAGGCAAATCTCAAATACCGGTAATGGTCCTTGTGAATCGGTATGTGAAGGTAGGCATCCTTTAAGTCCACCGTGGTCATGTACTGACCCTCTTGGATCATGGGAAGGATGGTTCGAATAGTCTCCATTTTGAATGATGGAACTCTTAGAAATTTGTTTAGGATTTTTAAGTCCAAGATTGGTCTGAAGGTTCCCTCTTTTTTGGGAACCACAAATAGATTTGAATAGAATCCCTGCCCGTGTTCCGTCCGCGGAACTGGGTGGACTACCCGCATTAGTAAGAGGTCTTGTACACAGCGTAGAAACGCCTGTTTCTTTGTTTGGTTTGCTGATAACCTTGAAAGATGAAATCTCCCCCGTGGAGGAGAAGTCTTGAAGTCCAGGAGATATCCCTGGGATATGATCTCCAACGCCCAGGGATCCTGGACATCTCTTGCCCAAGCCTGGGCGAAGAGAGAAAGTCTGCCCCCCACTAGATCCGTTTCCGGATAGGGGGCCCTCTCTTCATGCTGTCTTGGGGGCAGCAGCAGGTTTTCCTGGCCTGCTTGCCCCTGTTCCAGGACTGGTTAACTTTCCAGCCCTGCCTGTAACGAGCAACAGCTCCTTCCTGTTTTGGAGCGGAGGAAGTTGATGCTGCTCCTGCCTTGAAGTTACGAAAAGGCACGAAAATTAGACTGTTTGGCCTTTGATTTGGCCCTGTCCTGAGGTAGAGCATGGCCCTTACCTCCCGTAATATCAGCAATAATTTCTTTCAAGCCGGGCCCGAATAAGGTCTGCCCTTTGAAAGGAATATTAAGCAATTTAGATTTAGAAGTCACGTCAGCTGACCAGGATTTAAGCCATAGCGCTCTGCGCGCTTGGATGGCGAATCCGGAGTTCTTAGCCGTAAGTTTGGTTAAATGCACAACGGCATCAGAAACAAATGCGTTAACTAGCTTAAGTGTTTTAAGCTTGTTCATTATTTCATCCAATGGAGCTGAGCGAATGGCCTCTTCCAGAGACTCAAACCAGAATGCTGCCGCAGCAGTGACAGGCGCAATGCATGCAAGGGGCTGTAAAATAAAACCTTGTTGAACAAACATTTTCTTAAGGTAACCCTCTAATGTTTTATCCATTGGATCTGAAAAGGCACAACTATCCTCCACCGGGATAGTGGTACGCTTAGCTAAAGTAGAAACTGCTCCCTCCACCTTAGGGACCGTCTGCCATAAGTCTCGTGTGGTGGCGTCAATAGGAAACATTTTCCTAAATATGGGAGGAGGGGTAAAAGGCACACCAGGTCTATCCCACTCCTTGCTAATAATCTCTGTAAGCCTTTTTGGTATAGGAAACACGTCAGTATACACCGGTACCGCATAGTATTTATCCAACCTACATAATTTCTCTGGAATTGCAACCGTGTTACAATCATTCAGAGCCGCTAATACCTCCCCTAGCAATGTGCAGAGGTTCTCTAGCTTAAATTTAAAATTGGAAATCTCTGAATCCAGTCTCCCTGGATCAGATCCGTCACCCACAGAATGAAGCTCTCCGTCCTCACGTTCTGCAAACTGTGACGCAGTATCTGACATGGCTCTCATCTCATCCGCGCGCTCTATCCTTAACCCAGAGCTATCGCGCTTGCCTCTTAAATCTGGCAGCTTAGATAATACTTCTGTCATAACAGTAGCCATGTCTTGCAAAGTGATTTGTAAGGGCCTCCCTGATGTACTTGGCGCCACAAAATCACGCACCTCCTGAGCGGGAGGCGCAGGTACTGACACGTGAGGAGAGTTAGTCGGCATAACTTCCCCCTCGTCGTCTGGTGATAATTTCTTTACATGTAAAGATTGACTTTTATTCAAAGTAGCATCAATGCAATTGGTACACAAATTTCTATTGGGCTCCACATTGGCCTTTAAACATAGTGAACAAAGAGATTCATCTAAGTCAGACATGTTTAAACAAACTAGCAATGAGACTAGCAAACTTGGAAATACTTTTCAAAATTAATTTACAAGCAATATAAAAAACGTTACTGTGCCTTTAAGAAGCACAGAAAAACTGACAGTTGAAATAACAATGAACAAAAATAGTTATAGCAACCAAATTTTCACAGTAAATGTATTAAGTTAGCAAAGGATTGCACCCACCAGCAAATGGATGATTAACCCCTTAGTACCCAAAAACGGATAACAATTATATAATTAACGTTTTTCTCACAGTCAAATACACTGTCACAGGACTACTGTGACTGATTACCTCCCTCAAAATGGATTTTGAAGACCCCTGAGCTCTCTAGAGACGATCTGGATCATGGAGGATGAAGTAGACAGATTGTGACTGAATTTTTACTGCGCAAAAAAGCGCTAAAATAGGCCCCTCCCACTCATATTACAACAGTGGGGAAGCTCAGAAACTGTTTCTATGCAGAAAACAAAAATGGCCATGTGGTAAAAATCAAGCCCCAATAAGTTTTATCACCAAGTACCTCACAAAAAACTTTTAACATGCCAGTAAACGTTTTAAACATACATTTGAAAGTTATGTATTATTATTATTAATAAGCCTGCTACCAGTCGCATTTACTGCAGTTAAGGCTCATACATTATTCCAGTATTTACAGTATTTTCAGAGTCAATTCCATTCCTTAGAAAATACATTCAGTGCACACACACACACACACATCAGCCTAATACCAGTCGCTATCGCTGCATTTAAGGCTGAACTTACTTTACAATGGCATCAGCAGTATTTTCTCAGTCAATTCCATTCCTCAGAAAATAATTCACTGCACATACCTATTTGTTGCATGCTATTCCCCTTTTCTGAAGTTACCTCACTTTTCCTCAGATGAGAAACAGCCAGTGGGTCTTAGTTACGTCTGCTAAGACCATAGAAAAAACCCAGGCAGATTCTTCTTCTAAAGCTGCCTGAGAATAAACAGCACACTCCGGTGCCATTTAAAAAAAACAAACTTTTGATTGTAGAAATAAACTAAGTTAAAAAACACCACATATCTCTCACAGCTTCCTATCTAGTTAGGCTGCAAGAGAATGACTGAGTATGACAGGTGAGGGGAGGAGCTATATAGCAAGCTCTGCTGGGTAATTCTCTTGCAGTTTTCTGTTAGGAAGAGAAATATTCCATAAGTAATGGATGACCCGTGGACTGACTACACTTAACAGGAGAAAACTCTTTTCTATTACAATTTATAAATACTATAGTTAAGGAAGAAAATAACAATGGAAAAACAAATACTAACCTCATGTCCAAGCCTGATAGCAGCTTCTGTAAAATTCCTCCGCTCTCTCTCAAAGTTTCTTTTTTGTTCATTAAATAATTTCAACTCTTGTTTAAGACGCTCATTATCTTCTAAAGCATAGCAATCCTGCAGAAGCGCTGAGGTATCATCATCACTTGGTACACCAAGTTGTTTCTGCACATGAAAATAAATATGGGCTTACACTACCTATGGAAAGTGGTCACAGAATTGAAAGGGTACCACCAAACTAAGTCAAGCACCCCCCTTCCATATATTTTAGTGGCATCAGCAGCAGTTTCCAGACTAACTCAGATGGATACACAGATATTTGTTACAGTGCTACAGGTTAAGGATTACTTTATATTGTATACTGTATGTAAAGGGACACAGGGCAAAATTAAAAACATGCAATTTGAAATAATTTCCAAATTACTTACATTGTCAAATTGTGCAGTCTTTATATGCACACTTTGAGGCACCAGCTTCTACTGAGCATATGCAAGAGCTCACAGTATATACGTATAAGTCTGTTTGGCTGATGGCTGTCACATAATACAGAGTATAGGGAAATGAATGGAAACTTTAAAACTTGTCAAAAAAAAATAAATCACAACAATGCAACACCACAACTTGAATTTCAAAATGAAAAGTAGTTTCTTTTTTATTTTTTTGTAATGCAATTTAAATGGTCCTTTATATATAAAACAAAGGCTTAAGTATCGTTGTATGCTAAAAATCATAATAAATGCATTTTTAATCTTAATCTAAATGTTAACATATATAAATAATAGGGTACCCTATACATAGTAAAAGCAAAAATTAAAACAAAAACAGAGGCTAAGAGTAAGTCAATTTCTCACACTCCTCAAAAATGAGGAAATAGCCAATAAACCTGTGACTAAAACATTATATTAATAATGATAAATCATAGTCCCAAGTGATTGTCCTTGTGAACAGTGACATCCTTAATAGGTGTCCTCTAAAGGTGAAAAGTCTTAAAATTGTGTCCAGTTTCAAAATGATTGTCCAAAACCCCCCCCCCCAAAAAGTAAAAAAAAATTAAAAATAACAAAGAAATAGTAAAAACTAGTGAAAAAATATGGTGAAGTCCAGTGATATTTGTACATGTGAAAACAAAAATTACATAGTGCAATATTGATAAACTCAATAAAGGCTTAGTTAGAAATAGGCTTACCCTGTGTTTAGACTCGAGCAGTGACTGTTTGGATCGTTTATATTGACGCGTTTCGGCCCAAGCTGGGCCTTTCTCAAGATGTCAACTGCTAGTAATAGTCTGGCTTAAATAGCCTATATTGGCCAATCAGAATTGAGGCATTTTCACACCTCAGATATGTTTTCTTAAACCATTTTTGCTTTTGTTTTTATATATAATTATTATTTATCTAAAATCGATATGGCTATATACTTATCCCTTTACAATATTAGACTTGAGCATACTATTAATTATTACCAAGTATTCACCCCATTATTGAGATATATATGTTCATATACTAATCTGGTTCCCATAACTGATAACTACATTTCCCAGAAACCTTGGATATAACCGGATTTAATGAGTAATTCGGTACCGGAAGTGACGCGCATCCGCCAAACCCGAAGTGACGCGTCACCCGGAAGTGACTTAATATTTACGGAACCACACAAAGCATTCATTACACCTTTTTGGCAATTAACTTTATGCCAATATATACTATGTAGGTTTGTAATTACATGTCTGGGATATTCATTTTAAATGGGAATTGGTTAGTCCGGGTATGTCCGAAACCGGAAGTAACCTAAATGTTAAATATTACGGTTTCCATCTTGGTTAAGGGCACCAATTAATTTTTAATAGAAGCACCGGAAGTAACTTAAGTACTAAGTGTAACGGTCTCCATTTTGATTAAGGGCACCCACTAACTCTCAATGGTAAACATAAGGGCATATCTGAGGCGGGAAAATGCCTCAATTCTGATTGGCCAATATAGGCTATTTAAGCCAGACTATTACTAGCAGTTGACATCTTGAGAAAGGCCCAGCTTGGGCCGAAATGCGTCAATATAAACGATCCAAACAGTCACTGCTTGAGTCTAAACACAGGGTAAGCCTATTTCTAACTAAGCCTTTATTGCGTTTATCAATATTGCACTGTGTGATTTTTGTTTTCACAGGTACAAATATCACTGGCCTTCATATTTTTTCACTATTTTTTTTACTATTTTTGATTATTTTTAATTTTTTTTACTTTTTGGGGGGATTTTGGACAATCATTTTGGAACTTTGGACACAATTTAAAAGACTTTCCATATTAGGATCTCATTCGGACACACCGGACTCCTTTAGAGGACACCTATTAAGGATATCACTGTTCACAAGGACAATCACTTGGGACTATGATTTATCATTATTAATATAATATGTTTTAGTCACAGGTTTAATGGCCATTTCCTCATTTTTGAGAAGTGTGAGAAATTTACTCTTAGCCTCTGTTTTTATTTTTGCTTTTACTGTGTATAGGGTACCCTATTATTTATAAATGTTATAATAAATGTATTTTTAATCTTAATCTAAATTTTAATTTTTAACATACATAGATAGTTAAGCCTTTATCAGGCGCTCCCTTTCTTTTATATATATAACAATTTTCTTTGAGTTTTTAGGGATCTCATTTTGGGAGCTTGTATCTTCTAAATGTTGGCGCTGTATGTATCTTAATTTACCTTAAATGGTCCTTTAAGAAGAACAGACTCTCCAGTTCATAGAGTGAATATGATTATGTTTGCATTACATGAAAAACAGTTAAAGGGACATGTTATCCAAATAATGAAGCACTGGAAAGTGATGAAACATATCTGTAAAAAGCAGACTAGAAAATAAGGAAGATATTTTACCTCAACATTTCCTAAGTAGCCACACCCAATTGTAAAGGGACTTTAAGCATCCAATCAGGATGCTTGTCCTGGGACTTATAAGGAAGTGTGCATCTGTTATGTACGGACAGTAACTTTATTTCCCTCCTCAGTTTAGGAACGTTTATTATAAATTCTAACAAGATTAGGGTGAAATCCAAGAGATAACAGTAAAGCAAACAACTCAGCACCGAAAATGCCAAATGGTTGGGTTTTTTTTACAATGCAGATAACCGTAAAAAGGAGTTGCTGAAGGATAACTGCTTACAGAGCACTTACTGAAATTGAGGTAAAGATGCTCTTTTCTAAAATGAGATGTCCATGTGATTTTTCTAGTCAGATATTTACATATACGCTGCATCACTTTCAAGTTATTTAGCACATGGGTAACACGTCCCTTTAAAAGCAGGACAATACATAAAATCCATAAATACCTGTAAGAGATGCTGCTGACTTCTTATAGTCTCTTTACATCTCTGTATCTCCTCTTTCAGCTTTTCAAGTTCTTGTTCGTGATCTTCCCTCTTAATCATAGCATTGAGATCTGGAGATGCCACATGTACAAGAGAAGCTGCAAATAAATTTATTACGCACATGGGTCAGGTTGTCGGTCACAGCATTTAGCCAAAACATGAAATTATTCATAGATCTTTCAGCAGCACATTACCTTGGTTGTTTATTTAGCCTAAACATGAAATTCATATAGATCTTTCAGTAGCACATTACCTTGGTTGTCCGTTTAGCCTAAACATGAAATTATTCATATAGACCTTTCAGTAGCACATTACCTTGGTTGTCCATTTAGCCTAAACATGAAATTATTCATAGATCTTTCATAAGCACATTACCTTGGTTGTCCATTTAGCCTAAACATTAAATTATTCATAGATCTTTCAGTAGCACATTACCTTGGTTGTCCATTTAGCCTAAACATAAAATTATTCATATAGACCTTTCAGTAGCACATTACCTTGGTTGTCCATTTAGCCTAAACATGAAATTATTCATAGATCTTTCATAAGCACATTACCTTGGTTGTCCATTTAGCCTAAACATTAAATTATTCATAGATCTTTCAGTAGCACATTACCTTGGTTGTCCATTTAGCCTAAACATAAAATTATTCATATAGACCTTTAAGTAGCACATTACCTTGGTTGTCCAGTTTCTCCACATGGTTCTTTAATATTCGCCACTGCTGCCGGATGCTGTTAACAAGCTGTTCTCGAACTATCTCACAAGATAATTCTGTTAAATTCTCTTTACTGGAGTCTGCAACATCTTCATCAACGTCTGAAAAAACCTAAAATAAAAAAAAATAAAAAAATGTTTTAACACTAAATTTGTTTATTTTTTATTTTGTTTAAGAGGTACAGAATGTTACTACGCTACTCAGTGTGCAAGATATGAAATACTTTTTTCCTTTACTTGTGCACTGCAATTTCTTATTTATGCAGGACTAGTGGAACATGTTCAGTGTATAATTAAATAAGACAAAATACACACAAAAATTGTATATAAAGGAAACTGATACAAACGGATACCTAGATGCCAGGAGTGGACATCATCCTCAATGGATTAAAAATATACCGTTTGGTCAATTTCAAAGGATCAAACAAAATTGCTTGAAGATAACAGATTTTGAACAAGCGGCAACAACATTAAAAGAAAAATTTAATGAAAAAAACTTTGATCCAAAAAACACAGAAGAGGCCTACAGAAAAGTTGAAAAACTGGACAGGAAGTCTCTAGTAAAGCAAAACAGAAAACCAAAACCTCTAAACACAAAACATAATGATCCTCGTTACATCACCACATATAATAATGCAGCGACAAAAATAGAGAAGATCTTGAAAACTCACTGGCACATCCTAAAGGAAGATCCCATATTAGGGACACTCATATCCAACAAACCTACAATAACATACAGGAAAAATATAAGTTTGAAAAATATCCTAGCACCCACAAAACTTAAATCAAAAGCAAAGACAAATTTTACCAATACAAATCCAATAAACTTTTTTTCAAATGCGGCAGAAAGAATTGTGAGTGCTGCAAATATACAAACCACCAAAAACCAGAAAATAAATGGATCCGGAATGATAAAAAATGACAGATTCCTATACAAAGTTTTATGAACTGTAAATCTGACTGTGATATATAAAAATGGAATGTATTTGCAAAAATTTTACATTGGAAGAACTAAACGCACCCTTAAGACTAGACTTTTAGAACACATCAAGAATATTGAAGATGAGTCCTCAGAATATGGTTTAAGTATAGAAGAATATCATAACAAAAAAACAAAAGGTCTACACATAAAAGCTATCAAACAAATTCCATTAAGCTGGGGAAACGAAAGATTACTGCAATTAAGGAAGAGAGAGAAACATATTGGATACACCGTTTAAATAGTAGAGTTCCATATGGTCTAAATAAAGACATTGTTTTGGCAGGCTTTCTATAAATTACCCATTTATTAATCATCTAAAATAAGAATTACCCTTTTACTTATTTTTTCAAGTCACATATAGTCAACAATTCGTAAATTATTAATTATTAACTATCAAATTTCTTTCCCTTACATTTATTCATTTATAATTCACATTTTGTATTAAGGTGTGGTTTCCTTCTAATAACTTGATATGAAATAACCATTTTATTTCAAACCTATATGTATTAAAAAATACTAACAATTAAAATGATGGTTCTTTTTGTAGTTTTAAAATTTATGAATTATGATATAATATAAAAATAATAAACATATACAAATATATATAAAATTAATATTTAAATAATTGGCCCAAACTTATAAAAACTAAGGAAACTATAGAGGATAATTTGAGTGTAAATTCATGTGTGTATATTTACCTGTATTTTAAAATGTATATTATATACATAAATATTTATTATTATTATTATTATTATGTTTTAGGTCACTTAAATAATCACATTTATGACTGGTATTTTAGAAAATTTACAACATATTCAGTATATATTTTCTTTTTGGAAAAGTCTTTTTTCACAAATTATCAATAGGTTTGGAGTTTCTTACCGGTGTCTCACAACACTTACAACTTCCGGTCTCTTAGCACAAATAGGAGCTAAGGATGACACCGGATTACCCTCTGATGAAGTGGACTAGTGTTCCATGAAAAGCGTAAGGGATCGCGATACTTTGTGACGTCATTTCCAGTTTCAGCATCTCTCGTTCAACACATAGCGTTGTTAGCACGCTACTCTGTTTTACTGGACACTTCTCCCCTTACGGGGTTCAGATAAGTTGCTCCAATTCCTAGATTATTCTAAAACTTTCAATGGTTTCAATTGTTTTTGGCTCTTTTAGACCATTTATTGAATTGGTGCAAATCCTTTTTTTTTATAGGTTTTTTTATGCTGCAGCCATTTTTAAATTGTTCGTTTTAGCTACCCATAAATATTTATATTTTTTGAACAACTTCATTATCAATTAATTTATTTATCACACCATATATCCAAATGGATTAGCATCCTTATATATATATATATATATAACAGAATTTATGTTTACCTGATAAATTACTTTCTCCAACGGTGTGTCCGGTCCACGGCGTCATCCTTACTTGTGGGATATTCTCTTCCCCAACAGGAAATGGCAAAGAGCCCAGCAAAGCTGGTCACATGATCCCTCCTAGGCTCCGCCTACCCCAGTCATTCGACCGACGTTAAGGAGGAATATTTGCATAGGAGAAACCATATGGTACCGTGGTGACTGTAGTTAAAGAAAATAAATTATCAGACCTGATTAAAAAAACCAGGGCGGGCCGTGGACCGGACACACCGTTGGAGAAAGTAATTTATCAGGTAAACATAAATTCTGTTTTCTCCAACATAGGTGTGTCCGGTCCACGGCGTCATCCTTACTTGTGGGAACCAATACCAAAGCTTTAGGACACGGATGAAGGGAGGGAGCAAATCAGGTCACCTAAATGGAAGGCACCACGGCTTGCAAAACCTTTCTCCCAAAAATAGCCTCAGAAGAAGCAAAAGTATCAAACTTGTAAAATTTGGTAAAAGTGTGCAGTGAAGACCAAGTCGCTGCCCTACATATCTGATCAACAGAAGCCTCGTTCTTGAAGGCCCATGTGGAAGCCACAGCCCTAGTGGAATGAGCTGTGATTCTTTCGGGAGGCTGCCGTCCGGCAGTCTCGTAAGCCAATCTGATGATGCTTTTAATCCAAAAAGAGAGAGAGGTAGAAGTTGCTTTTTGACCTCTCCTTTTACCGGAATAAACAACAAACAAGGAAGATGTTTGTCTAAAATCCTTTGTAGCATCTAAATAGAATTTTAGAGCGCGAACAACATCCAAATTGTGCAACAAACGTTCCTTCTTTGAAACTGGTTTCGGACACAGAGAAGGTACGATAATCTCCTGGTTAATGTTTTTGTTAGAAACAACTTTTGGAAGAAAACCAGGTTTAGTATGTAAAACCACCTTATCTGCATGGAACACCAGATAAGGAGGAGAACACTGCAGAGCAGATAATTCTGAAACTCTTCTAGCAGAAGAAATTGCAACTAAAAACAAAACTTTCCAAGATAACAACTTAATATCAACGGAATGTAAGGGTTCAAACGGAACCCCCTGAAGAACTGAAAGAACTAAATTGAGACTCCAAGGAGGAGTCAAAGGTTTGTAAACAGGCTTAATTCTAACCAGAGCCTGAACAAAGGCTTGAACATCTGGCACAGCTGCCAGCTTTTTGTGAAGTAACACAGACAAGGCAGAAATCTGTCCCTTCAGGGAACTTGCAGATAATCCTTTTTCCAATCCTTCTTGAAGGAAGGATAGAATCTTAGGAATCTTAACCTTGTCCCAAGGGAATCCTTTAGATTCACACCAACAGATATATTTTTTCCAAATTTTGTGGTAAATCTTTCTAGTTACAGGCTTTCTGGCCTGAACAAGAGTATCGATAACAGAATCTGAGAACCCTCGCTTCGATAAGATCAAGCGTTCAATCTCCAAGCAGTCAGCTGGAGTGAAACCAGATTCAGATGTTCGAACGGACCCTGAACAAGAAGGTCTCGTCTCAAAAGGTAGCTTCCAAGGTGGAGCCGATGACATATTCACCAGATCTGCATACCAAGTCCTGCGTGGCCACGCAGGAGCTATCAAGATCACCGACGCCCTCTCCTGATTGATCCTGGCTACCAGCCTGGGGATGAGAGGAAACGGCGGGAACACATAAGCTAGTTTGAAGGTCCAAGGTGCTACTAGTGCATCCACTAGAGCCGCCTTGGGATCCCTGGATCTGGACCCGTAGCAAGGAACTTTGAAGTTCTGACGAGAGGCCATCAGATCCATGTCTGGAATGCCCCACAGCTGAGTGACTTGGGCAAAGATTTCCGGATGGAGTTCCCACTCCCCCGGATGCAATGTCTGACGACTCAGAAAATCCGCTTCCCAATTTTCCACTCCTGGGATGTGGATAGCAGACAGGTGGCAGGAGTGAGACTCCGCCCATAGAATGATTTTGGTCACTTCTTCCATCGCTAGGGAACCTTGATTGAATAATAAAAACTACAGTTAAACACTAAAAAACTCTAAGCCATCTCCGTGGAGATGTTGCCTGTACAACGGCAAAGAGAATGACTGGGGTAGGCGGAGCCTAGGAGGGATCATGTGACCAGCTTTGCTGGGCTCTTTGCCATTTCCTGTTGGGGAAGAGAATATCCCACAAGTAAGGATGACGCCGTGGACCGGACACACCTATGTTGGAGAAATATATATATATATATATATATATATATATATATATATTTTTTTTTTTTTTTTTAGATCACTGAGGTCACCCCACTCACTTTCATACTTTTTACGAGTTAGATGGTGCAAGAGGGACAGACCAATAATAAACTCAGTATCAGTTTCCAGTGGTAGTGAGCTCCTTTGGTATACCTATTACTCTTAGGTGTTCTCCCCTGTTTTTTCCAGCAGTTCTTTTCTTGCCTTCTATTACATAGATTATTTGATTATTTATTTAATATTTTTTTTAATTTTGTTTATATGGTATAATAAAGTATTTTATGTGTCATCAGAACCTGGTAACACTCATTTAATTTAAATAGTGAACTGAATGATCGATGTTCTTGGTCATACATTGCTCATATTCATATTTATCTTTAAAAGTATAGCTAATGGTTATCAAATCCTTTATCTAGTCCAAATATTGACATATCCTTGCTTAAGTTTTTGTAATATTGGTGTCTCTGATTTAATCTTTTTCCTATAAACCAACTAATATAATATAATAATATTTATTATAAATTAGAACCATTATTTGGAATAGAACCACTCAAATCACTCTACCTCCCACTGGTCACCTCTTGGCATTTAACTAGCGCAATTCCCTGCTCCTTTTTGCACATTTTGTTTAAACTTGGTCGGTCTTGTTAGTGGTACTTGACCCCAAGGAGAATATGCAGCTCTTTTAAGTGCTTTTTAATGACAAGGGTCAGCACTCTAAAATACATTTTCTCACTTCTCCAAGTATAATTAAATAACCCTAGGAACATGTCTAGATAATGCTTTTAAAGTGAATATCAATTCAGATGAATTGGTGCCCGGTTTTTAATAATCCTATTAAAAACAAGGGCACTTTAATTCATCAAAATTTACATTTTACTCGTTTTCTTCAAAAATTTACCTTTAAATCTTCACAGCCGCTCCAGCGATTCCCCCGGCCGTCGGAAGTCTCTTCATACGTCAGAAATGACGAATCCGGCTTCCTCCAGTCACGGCCTAAGGCAATGCCGTGATAGGAGGAAGCCAGATTCGTCATTTTGTACCCACGAAGAGGGCTTGCGATGGGTGGAGGAAGGGCTGCAGAAGCTGTCGGGATTAAAAGGTAAGCAATTAAAGAAAACAAGTGAAATGTAAATTTTGATGAATTAAAGTGCCCTTGTTTTTAATAGGATTATTAAAAACCGGGCACCGATTCATCTAAATTGACAGTCATACATAGTAACCTCAGAAATATAGTACAGTACTGTATTCTGAAAAGTAATAATTAAATAAATACAGCCTTATTTGCAATTTAAAACACAAAAAAACAAAGCAAAGACACAGACAGAGAAGATCGTAACTTACAGACCGGGAAAAATAGTAAATTTTGATAATTAAAATTAAAACGTTTGGATTTCAAAATAAGTTTGGATATTGGAATTCCGGATTTGGAGATATTACTTTTTTTCCTTTATGCGTAAAAGCAAAAATCCCTTAATAGATTTAAATTATTTACATAAAACTTCCTCCAAGTTAAGTGAAATTCAAATTAAAAAAATGGCATGTTATTTTTTAATTAGGGACATTAAAGTGATAGAAAATTCTCCCCTTTTTAAAAATTAGACCCAGACTGTTCGTGATATATTAGATGGAGATTAATTCATTAGTTATGATGAATATGCGGTATAACTTACTTTTTAATATAAACATTCAATTAAAAAAAAACAACAACTCTGCCCTAGTGGAATGAGCTTTAATAATTTTTATTGGAGGTTCAGTTCAAGGCTTACAAGTAATAAACGTCAAGACATCTTAGGAAATACAGAAATAAATGGTTACATGACTTCCATCATATACATAACAGGATAGGTATATATAACATGAATTTATGACTTTAGCATTCCATGTATAAAAAAAATCTTTGCCGTACAATCTGTATACCAACTACTTGTCCTATGAGGCCACTCTTGGACCTCTCAACTATATACATAATGGGTCGTTATAGTTGGTAAACTGCAACATAAAGAGACCACTCATGGGTCTCAAATGATGAACTTTTTTTTTATTTTTATATAGAATAGATAATATATAACAAACTCTTAGTAGTTGAAATAGATTATATTCTGCATATGCTAGTAGCAAGGAACTTGTATCAACTTAAGATGAACTGGTAGGTAAAATCTTCAACTATCACATGTAATAGGTAAACGGTTAGGTGTGGATTATAGGGAGCTGTAATCCTCTTTGTGAGGTAAAAACACCAAAGGATTTTGTTCAGGAGCGCTAAAAAAGCTATAAGGATAATATGGAGACTGATATACAATTCTAAACAAGTGGTTAATGATACAAATTTATTAATCGTTTAAAACAGAATGCGGGACATCTCCCTTAAAAGGTAATTAATAATATTGTTTCAGATAAAAAAAAATGGATACAAATAAAATAATATAGTAATATACTACGATGTTGATTGGTTTAAATCACCATGCTAAACAGTATTTCCACCTTTTTACCAATCTAGCAGCAGGTTAATAAAAAATATATACACTTAGCAATATTTCCACCTTAGATTGTGAGATAGACTCAGCATTAATGGTTACTGGAATTTTCCGGTGTGTAACAAAACTTAGGGAAATGCTGTTTTTGTTTTATACACAGTTCAATACAAATGTTGCTTTTCACTGACGTTGATTAAACATCTTAGATGAACACAGTCTTTTTGCAATATAATATCTTTATATCTTGCAATTCGAATAATATCAGTGATTGCGAGTACTCACTATAAGTTGCATATTTACGAAGGGGCTTAACGGATCTTCTGACACATTCAGTGTCTAATGATGCTTCGATCTGCCTTACTGGTATATTACTAGGCCTCTCTTTAGCCTTTGAGACTTGTACGATACAAGATTCACCGGGTGTTAGAAACCTAGAACACGCTCCTGCGTGTATGGGATTCCGGTGTCAAAACAGTCTTCCTTGGCTGGAAATATCTTTGGCCACTGTATGTTAGGTATTGGCTCCAGCAGCAGCTTCTTAAGGCAATCACTTGCGGTGCACGCTCCAGCGTACTTATAGGAACTCAGGCTCCGTACACAAACGGCCGTTTGTTATAACTATTCCCCTGTACTCATATGGGTCTGAGATTATGCAGGGGATAATAGAGTCGATGTCCAGTCCTTGAAGATTAATTTATAATGTCTACGCGTTTCGCCAGCAAGACGGATAATCCAATCGACATAGTATATTACTATATAATTTTATTTGTATCCATTTTTTATCTGAAACAATATTATTAATTACCTTTTAAGGGAGACGTCCCGCATTCTGTTTTAAATGATTAATAAATTGTATTATTAACCACTTGTGTAGAATTGTATATCAGTCTCCATATTATCCTTATAGCTTTTGTAGCGCTCCTGAACAAAATCCTTTGGTGTTTTTACATGTACTTTTTGGGTTAATCATAGGGAAGATTACCTGTGAGGGAGCTTAAGGTTATTATACTTGGCGCTTATCTTAGTATTTTTTTCATTAATCCTCTGTGTGAGGGACATGAACCTTTAGGAGCATAGATCAGTTTTTGCCACATCCAAACCGTATATTATAGGGTTATAGAAAACTTATATCCCCAGTAGATATCACACCTGCCATTTATAAATACTAGAGATCTATGTTCTCATATAAATATTAAATACTCTTGTGTATACGTTATATCTACAGATACCATACACACTCAATAGTTTTTGCCCATTAATGTTTAAGAAAGCTGGTATTGCTAAGCCTAGTATAGAAATGTAGGCATATACATAATTGTAAATCTTCAGTCTTGAGATATTTATAGATTAGGAAAGGACTGTACGTTCTCTATAGTGTGATCATTATTAAGTCCGGATTGCAAGTTTGGCTATATATTATACCATAGTCACTCCATGCTGTCCCGGCCGCAGACAGCACAAATAGTTTCATAAAATAAGTCAGTACTGCCAAACACTAAGCATGTAAGTACTATCTTGGAAACATATATAATATAAACCTAATGGTAGTAGCAATGTGCACTATAGTAAGAAACTTGTAACTGGAACAAGAGCCTATAGTATCTCAGTATCTATATTGAGTCAGGCTATACAAGTAAAGCTGTAGTGATTAGTTCAAAAGATGAGCACTTATCAAATAACACTACTAATGAGCACATATACTTATAAATACATTCTGCTTAGTAACATAAACCACTGGAAAGAGTCAAAAGAATGAACCCTAAAACTTATAACTCATGGGTTTTACACAAAGGGTTTAGTATACTGCATCATGGTTTAACATATGCAGCTTGGCTGTGGAATTGCTTGATGGTCAGTGCATAATTTGTATATGCCATCGAAATGACCTAAAACATGCTTAGTATCTTATACAAAGAGACCTTGTCTGAGGGGAAGGAAAAGAACAATATACATCTGGGTAGGAAACATTATGGAAGATTAGACCCCAACTAACATCAATTCAACATGTATTTGCAAAATGAAAAGGCAACAGAAACGTGGTTAAAACATAAATTATCATACTTATATGCGCTGAAGTCAATATAATTGTCTCTTCATTTATCATGTGAGCTCTCAGGCAACAGAAAACTAGGTTACCCCAGTCCAGATTTGGGAGGTAAGTCTGGCGTAGTAGGACAATCCTGACTTCTCATCTGACCTATGTCACTGTTCCTGAGAAGCACTCACTGGGGTATGTGCCAAAATGTTCTCCACTCGTTATCTCTCCGGTGACTGAAGAGAAGAGATTATAAGCATTAAGGGGTCTATAGCAAAAGAATAGCTGTCCTCCATGTTAGAGCAGGTAGATTAATTGAAGTGAGGCAGTCCCAGTGATGTGCCGTGTATGGTTTCCCTCCTCACACTCAACCCATACCGTGCCGATCAGCCCTTATCCTCCTAAATGCTATAGGAAAGTGGTGTACTGTCCGCGGCCCAGAGAGCGCAGATTGTCGGGAGCTAGGCTTAACCTGAGGAGCGGAAGCTGGCCCACTATCATTCCGTGTCACTGCTTCAAAAATGATAGTAACAGGGAGCAAGTATCAATGGTGTTGGCCCGTCATGGAGGACAGTGAGTCGGAGAGTCTTAGGATAGTGCCGTTAGACACTAATAACAATGGTCGGTCCTGCTTCCCCTCAGAGGCTCCATTAGCCAACCCATCAGCACTCATAGAAGCACATACCTCAGTTTTATTTGTAACAGCTGCCGCAAGATTATTCCGAACAGGCTGAGGCTGAGCTGGGGGCGCAAGTAGCTCCGTGCTATAGGTTTGATCTCCAGGGTTCCTAGGGCCAGCTAAAATAGGAGTGCAGGAAGGCAGTAATTTCCCATAATCCGGTATCACTGGGGTCTCTGTTACAGCCGGGGGGGTAGTCCTCTGATATGCCCTCTCGACCAGGTTGCGCTCTTGAACTCTTAGCGGGTGTTTAGATGGAGACTGAGATTGCTCGATCTGTGGCTGCCCGTTACAAAATAAAGCACATAGGTCTCTCTCCAAGCTTCTGAAATGGTCTCATAGAAGCCGGTGCATCTGAGCTTCCCATCTGTTGACCGCTTCCATGTGCTCACTGGGAGTTAGATATGTTAGCTGCAGAAAGTCCTTGAAGCCAGCTCTTTTTAACAAGCAGAGGTTAGAGATTGCAATCCAGTAGGGATTGCCTTACCCGGATAACCGGGGGAGGTGTTGAAGTCCCACGAGGAGGCTGCCGCCAGAGACCTCAACGGTCTAGATCAGCGCTCAAGGGTCATTAAGTCAGCAAATTTAAGATAGATCAGTTCAGTAGGTTATACTGCAGGTATATATAGTGTTTTTTCCTATAGATGCTGCAATTATCTGTATATAATCGGCGGATTGTACAGATTCTCTCCTAGAGCTCCTGATAATACGTCCTGGCATGGCCCCCGCCTAGACACGCCCCCCGGAATGAGCTTTAACTCTCTCAGGAGGCTGCTGTCCAGCAGTCTCATACGCCAAACGAATCAACCAGAGAGACAGAGTAGTAGAAGTGGCCTTCTGACCCTTACTCTTACCAGAAAAAACAACAAACAGGGCAGAAGATAGCCTAAAATCTTAAGTAGCTTGTAAATAAAATTTTAGAGCCCGCACAACATCCAAGTTATGCAAGAGACGTTCCTTTTGAGAAGAAGGATTAGGACAAAATGAAGGAACAACACTTTCCTGATTAATGTTTTGATCTGAAACCACCATAGGGAGAAAATCCATTTAGTTACGAAGAACCGCCTTGGCATGAAAAATAGTGGGTGGGGGAAATCACACTGCAGTGCTGAAAGCTCAGATACTCTGTGAGCGGAAGAAATGGCAAAAAGAAACAAAACTTTCCAGGATAACCGTTTTATATCAACAATGTCCATTGGCTAAAATACAGCCTGCTGCAAAACTTTGAGAACTAAATTAAGGCTCCAGGGGGAGCAACAGGTTTAAACACAGGTCTGATTCTAACCAGAGCCTGCACAAAGGCTTCAACATCTGGTAGATCTGCCAGACATTTGTGTAAAAGTATAGATAACGCAAAAATCTGACCCTTTTTAGAGTACTGACCGATAAATCCTTATCCAGACCATCTTGAAGAAAAGACAAAATCCAGGGAATCTTCACCGGGCTCCAGGAGAATCTCTTAGATGCACACCAATAAAGATATTTACGCCATATCTTATGGTAAATCTTATGAGTAACTGGTTTTCAAGCCTGAATTATAGTTTCTATGACCGCTTCAGAAAAAACACGTTTGGACAGAACAAGGCGTTCAATTTCCAAGCAGTTAGCTTCATTCCTCCATCCAAACCTAGATTCTCTGAAGAAGGTCTTTCCTCAGTGGTAACCTCCAAGCCCACTCTCCAGGATGAAAGGTCTGTCTGCTCAGAAAATCCGCTTTCCAGTTGTCCACTCCTTCATGGCTAAGGAACTCCAAGTCCCTCCCTGGTGGTCGATGTAAGCCACTAAAGTGATGTTGTCCGATTGGAATCTTATAAACCGGACCAACGACAGTTGAGGCCATGCTGATAGAGCACTGAAGATAGCTCTCAACTTCAAGATGTTTATGTGGAGAGAGAGCAATCTTCCCGAGACCACAGGCCCTGAGCCTTTAGAGGGCCCCAAACAGCTACCCAGCCTGACAGGCTGGTGTCCGCAGTCACAATTTCCCAAGAAGGTCTCAGAAAGCAAGTGCCCCAAGACAGATGTTCCTGCGACAGCCACCATGAGAGAGAGTCTCTTGCTAGAGGGTCCAGATTTATCCTCAGATAAATCTGAATGATCTCCTTTCCATTGACTGAGCAAACAAAGCTGCAGCGGTCGAAGATGGAACCGAGAAAAAAACGAATGATATCCATGGATGCCACCATCAGACCAATCACCTCCATGCATTGGGCCACAGATGGACAGAAGGCAGACTGGAGAGAAAGGCAGACTGGAGAGAAAGGCAGGAAGCAAGAATTTTGGACTCTGACCTCCGTCAGAAAAATCTTCATGGACAGGGAATCTATTATAGTTCACATAAAACACACCTTGGTTGATGGAACAACAGAACTTTTTCCCAAATTCACTTTCCACCCATGGGAATGAAGAAAAGACAACAGCATCTCTGTATGAGATTGGGCTAGTTGAAAAGATGACCCCTGAACCAAAATGTCTAGATATGGCGCCACAGCAATTCCCTGGGATCTGATCACAGCCATTAGCGCCCCCAAAATATTTGTGAATATTCTGGGAGCCGTGGCTAGACCAAAGAGCAACAAACTGGATGTGCTTGTCCAGAAATGCAAACCTCAGATACTGATGGTGTTCCCTGTGAATGGGAACATGAAGCTATGTGTCCTTTAGGTCTATGGTCAGCATAAACTGACCTTCCTGTACCAAAGGAAGAATGGAATGAATAGTTTCCATCTTGAAGGACCGAACCCTGAGGAATTTGTTGAGACACTTGATGTCTAAAATGGGCCGAAAAGTTCCCTCCTTTTTGGGAACCACAAATAGATTTGAATATACTCATAGACCCTGATCTGTTAGAGGGACAGGAACAATAACTCCCAGAGAGTATAGGTATTTTACACAGTTTAAGAAAGCCTCCTTTATTTGGTTTGAGGACAGTTGACAGGAGAAATCTGCCCCTTGGAGGGCAAGACTTAATATCCCAAGGATACAGGATGGGATTCATGTCCACCGTCCAAGGGTCTGGGACATCTCGTATCCAGACTTGACTAAAAAAGAGAAAGCCTGACCCCCACCAGATCCACACTGGAATCGGGGGCGGAACCTTCATGCTGATTTAGAGTCAGCAGAAGGCTTCTTGTTTTGTTTTCCCTTGTTCCGGGGCTGGTTGGATTTCCAAGAAGATCTGGGTTGATCTGGTTTGGAAGAGGAAGAGGACTTGGTCCCTTAAAGTTACGAAAGGAACAAAAATTAGAGGTCTGACAACATCTAGGTCTATTTTTCTTGTCCTGAGGTAGGAAAGATCCCTTTCCACCTGTAATCTCTGAAATGATCTCTGCTAGACCGGGTCCAAACAAAGTCTTTCCCTTGTAGGGTAAAGCCAAAAGCTTGGCCTTAGAACAAACATCAGCAGACCAAGATTTTAACCACAGAGCCCTGCGGGTTAGTACCGTGAAGCTAGACATCTTAGCTCACTGACGAATTATCTGCATATCGGCATCACAGATAAAAGTATTGTCCAATTTGAGAGCTTTGATCCGATCCTGGATCTCCTCTACTGTAGTTTCCTGTATAATGATATTAGACCATGCGTCACACCAATAAGATGCAGCTCCTGCAATCATAGCAATACTTGCTGCTGGTTGCCACTGTAGTCCTTGATGAACATACATCTTTTCTAAGTAAGCCTCTATCTTCTTGTCTATTGGGTCCTTAAAAGAGCAACTATCCTCTATAGGAATGTTAGTTCTCTTAGTAAGAGTTGAAATAGCTCATTCTACCTTAGGTACAGTACACCATGAGTCACGAATAGAGTCAGCAACAGGAAAAATCTTTTTAAAAACAGGGGAAGGGGAAAAAAGGACCCTCTGGCTTATCATCTCAGACATCTTCCTTGGACCAGGAACAACTTCCTCAGAAGATGGAGAATCATAAACACCATCCAGTTTAGAAGACTTGGTAGGGTTGGCAGCAAGAGTTGTCTAAAGTAGGTAGGACCTCCCTTCAATAGTGACCGGAGGTATTCCCGCTTAAAATCTAAAATTTACTTCTTCAGATTCTGAAGATTTTTCTGCTAAAGTGTCAGATCTCACCTTCAGAAGTTTTTTCCTCAGACAACTGAGCAATAATGGCTAATGCAGTTCTAGAGTCAGGAGCCTTAGTATCAGGCAAATGTTTCGATTTTCTCTTGTGCTTACCCAAGGGAGGGAAAGCAGATAAAGCCGCTGTTACTGCTTCAGACATCAACTTCTCACAACCTCCATTGACAGAGGCAAAGAGAATGACTGTGGGTTATGGGTAAGGTAGTTACATTTAACAGTTTTGCTGGGGTGCTCTTTGCCTCCTCCTGCTGGCCAGAAATTGAATATCCCACTAGTAATTGGAATGACGTTGTGGACTCTCCATGTCAAAGGATTTTTTTTTTTTTTAGCGTTTTGGTGGGGTATCACTGGTTATGTCGACTTGCATATTATTCTAAAAACTATTTCTTCTACAAAAGCCACAATACTTCAAAAGTACTATATTTTGTTGTATTATTACTTTATTTTAACAAAGGTATTACACTTACTGTGCCAAAGCTATCCTCTGCTTTCTCTTTGGTTTTCTGTTTTTTGGGTGAAAGGATTGAAATCATTTCTTTTTTCATTTGTTGAAGAACTTTTTTGAGTTCTGCATTCTCCAACATTAGCCGTTTATGCCGCTGCTCATAATCATTTAAGAGAACTCTATACATATCTTCTTCGTTCCTTGGGAGAAAATGGCCATTTATTAATGCATAGTAAAGTTCTGGAGCTGTAATATATATATATATATATATATATATATATATATATATATATATATATATATATATATATATATATATATATATATATATATATATATATATATATATATATATATATATATATATATATATATATATATATATATATATATATATATATATATATATATATATATATATATATATATATATATATATATATTTTTTATTTTTTTTTAAAAATAAGCAAGGGGATAAGACTTACTTTGCATCAGTCTTGCTTGTTCTCCAAGCAGATCTTTTTCCATCAGATCTTCCTACATAATTCAGCACATCAATAGCTATAAAAAATAAAAATCACAATATGAATTAATGCTCTTTGAACAGACCATACACTTTAAATATTTAAAAATTTAGCAAAACCACAAATATAAAAACACAGAACTTGGTACTAAGTTTTGACTTTCAACTGATACAAATTTCATCTCACGTTGCTCTAGTGGTAAACAAAAAAGAAATATATAATTTAGTGGGCCGCCCATCTGAGAAAACGGACGGGGGGCGTGGACTCTTATACAGATGAAAATGAAATTATCTGGTAAGCATAATTTATGTTTTCTTTCTTAATATAAGGAGAGTCCACGACTTCATTCCTTACAGTTGGGAAACTTATACCCAAGCTGTAAGACACTGAATGAAAACAGGAGGGACAAAAAGAGAGGCGGACCCTAACCTGAGGGCACCACAGCCTGCTAAACCTCTCCCCCCGAAGGCTGCTGCAGCAGAAGCAAAAACCTCAAAATCTAATCCAGAGGTCTAGTTCTTAAAGGCCCAAGAGGAAGCCACTGCTCTAGTAGAATGAGCCGTAATTCTCTGAACCAAGAGTCTGAAAACAGCGACAGTATGCCACCTATACGATCCAGCGCCAGATCGGGGACCACCCCTTCATGCCGACTTGGTCTCGGTGGGCTTCTTGCTCTGCTTGGATTTAATCTAGGATTGAGCCGGCTTCCAAGTACTCTTGGCTTGCTCGGGCTTAGAGGAGGACTGTTGTCGTTGGGATTTCTCAGAACGAAAATTAGAGCCTTGTCCCTTAGATGTGTTCTTTTTATCCTGCGGTAGGAAGGCACCCTTGCCCCCTGTAACCGTGGAGATAAGTCATATCCGCAGACCAGGATTTCAGCCAGAGCGCCCGATGGGTCTGCACTGAAAAAACAGAAATCTTAGCATTTAGGAGAATGCATGTTTGCATCAGATAAAAGAATCAGCAATTCTCAAGGAGGCGCACCAGTAGGCCTGAGCTCCAGCAACCGAGGCAACAGCCGCTGCCGGTTGAAACAAGTATCCTGAAACATTTTTCTGAGAAAAGTTTCCATCTTCTTATCTATCGGCTCTCTGAACGACGAACTATCCTCAAGTGGGATAGTAGTGCCCTTAGTCAGTGAGGAGATAGCATCATCCACCTTAGGGACGGAATCCCACAACTCCAATTGAGAGCCTGGGAATCATTTTTTAAAGGAAGACGAAGGGGAAAAGGAAGATCCAATTCTATCCCACTCGTTTGTAATAATGTTCGTCATTTGTACAGGTACAGGAAAAGTTAACGGCACTACCCTGTCCTCGTAAACTCTGTCTAATTTAGGGATCAACGGTTCATCAGGCAGCTTGGCCTCTGGAACCTCTAATGTAGACAGAACTTCCTTTAGAAGAAAACGTAAGTGTTCAATCTTAAATCTAAAGGCTGGTTCCTCTGCAGCAAGAGGCCTAGAGGTAGCAGACTCCGATCCAGAAAGTTCACCCTCTGAAGACTCAGAGTGTGACACATCCATGGATAATTGAAAAACAGATAAATCCGATAAATCACTTGATGACCCCTGGACAGGAGAGCTATGTTTAACCTTTCGGTTGCGCTTGGCAGGGCGAGGTAAAGCACTAAGAGCTGTTTTTAACTGTGCAGTAAAGTCTGATGGTAAAAGGCTCCCTCCAGATGGAGGATCAGGAGTGCTACGGGAAGCTGCATGTGATGAGGGAGATGACTGACGGGTATGCACCTTACGGGACGGCGAGTCCTCAAAGGTGGACGGCTCAGTGGTACTAAAGGGGTTAACCTTCTTAGACATAATAACTTTGTTGATGCATGTGGAACATAGTTGAGAGGGCAGGCATACCAAGGCCTCATCAGAATATAAACAGGTATTACTATTTGGAATAGAGGGAGTACCCTCAAGAATATCAAAATCCTCCATAGCTTGCGCTGACAGTAGGACACAGAATAAAAACGATCTTTTTATTTCTCACAAAAACGGCACCTTTATACTCCCAATGGCTGGGGCACTTACCACCTCCTAGACCCAGGCAAACAGAGAAAAAACTTCTTCTCCGACAGCTAGCTCAGTCATGAAAGAGGAAAACAGAATTTATGTTTACCTGATAAATTACTTTCTCCAACGGTGTGTCCGGTC
Source organism: Bombina bombina (assembly GCF_027579735.1). Taxonomy (NCBI): domain Eukaryota; kingdom Metazoa; phylum Chordata; class Amphibia; order Anura; family Bombinatoridae; genus Bombina; species Bombina bombina. The sequence continues at coordinate 95,357,768 of NC_069508.1, read as the reverse complement.
CACGGCGTCATCCTTACTTGTGGGATATTCTCTTCCCCAACAGGAAATGGCAAAGAGCCCAGCAAAGCTGGTCACATAATCCCTCCTAGGCTCCGCCTACCCCAGTCATTCGACCGACGTTAAGGAGGAATATTTGCATAGGAGAAACCATATGGTACCGTGGTGACTGTAGTTAAAGAAAATAAATTATCAGACCTGATTAAAAAAACCAGGGCGGGCCGTGGACCGGACACACCGTTGGAGAAAGTAATTTATCAGGTAAACATAAATTCTGTTTTCTCCAACATAGGTGTGTCCGGTCCACGGTGTCATCCTTACTTGTGGGAACCAATACCAAAGCTTTAGGACACGGATGAAGGGAGGGAGCAAATCAGGTCACCTAAATGGAAGGCACCACGGCTTGCAAAACCTTTCTCCCAAAAATAGCCTCAGAAGAAGCAAAAGTATCAAACTTGTAAAATTTGGTAAAAGTGTGCAGTGAAGACCAAGTCGCTGCCCTACATATCTGATCAACAGAAGCCTCGTTCTTGAAGGCCCATGTGGAAGCCACAGCCCTAGTGGAATGAGCTGTGATTCTTTCGGGAGGCTGCCGTCCGGCAGTCTCGTAAGCCAATCTGATGATGCTTTTAATCCAAAAAGAGAGAGAGGTAGAAGTTGCTTTTTGACCTCTCCTTTTACCGGAATAAACAACAAACAAGGAAGATGTTTGTCTAAAATCCTTTGTAGCATCTAAATAGAATTTTAGAGCGCGAACAACATCCAAATTGTGCAACAAACGTTCCTTCTTCGAAACTGGTTTCGGACACAGAGAAGGTACGATAATCTCCTGGTTAATGTTTTTGTTAGAAACAACTTTTGGAAGAAAACCAGGTTTAGTACGTAAAACCACCTTATCTGCATGGAACACCAGATAAGGAGGAGAACACTGCAGAGCAGATAATTCTGAAACTCTTCTAGCAGAAGAAATTGCAACTAAAAACAAAACTTTCCAAGATAATAACTTAATATCAACGGAATGCAAGGGTTCAAACGGAACCCCCTGAAGAACTGAAAGAACTAAATTGAGACTCCAAGGAGGAGTCAAAGGTTTGTAAACAGGCTTAATTCTAACCAGAGCCTGAACAAAAGCTTGAACATCTGGCACAGCGGCCAGCTTTTTGTGAAGTAACACAGACAAGGCAGAAATCTGTCCCTTCAGGGAACTTGCAGATAAACCTTTTTCCAATCCTTCTTGAAGGAAGGATAGAATCCTAGGAATCTTAACCTTGTCCCAAGGGAATCCTTTAGATTCACACCAACAGATATATTTTTTCCAAATTTTGTGGTAAATCTTTCTAGTTACAGGCTTTCTGGCCTGAACAAGAGTATCGATAACAGGATCTGAGAACCCTCGCTTCGATAAGATCAAGCGTTCAATCTCCAAGCAGTCAGCTGGAGTGAAACCAGATTCGGATGTTCGAACGGACCCTGAACAAGAAGGTCTCGTCTCAAAGGTAGCTTCCAAGGTGGAGCCGATGACATATTCACCAGATCTGCATACCAAGTCCTGCGTGGCCACGCAGGAGCTATCAAGATCACCGACGCCCTCTCCTGATTGATCCTGGCTACCAGCCTGGGGATGAGAGGAAACGGCGGGAACACATAAGCTAGTTTGAAGGTCCAAGGTGCTACTAGTGCATCCACTAGAGCCGCCTTGGGATCCCTGGATCTGGACCCGTAGCAAGGAACTTTGAAGTTCTGACGAGAGGCCATCAGATCCATGTCTGGAATGCCCCACAGCTGAGTGACTTGGGCAAAGATTTCCGGATGGAGTTCCCACTCCCCCGGATGCAATGTCTGACGACTCAGAAAATCCGCTTCCCAATTTTCCACTCCTGGGATGTGGATAGCAGACAGGTGGCAGGAGTGAAACTCCGCCCATAGAATGATTTTGGTCACTTCTTCCATCGCCAGGGAACTCCTTGTTCCCCCCTGATGGTTGATGTACGCAACAGTTGTCATGTTGTCTGATTGAAACCGTATGAACTTGGCCCTCGCTAGCTGAGGCCAAGCCTTGAGAGCATTGAATATCGCTCTCAGTTCCAGAATATTTATCGGTAGAAGAGATTCTTCCCGAGACCAAAGACCCTGAGCTTTCAGGGATCCCCAGACCGCGCCCCAGCCCATCAGACTGGCGTCGGTCGTGACAATGACCCACTCTGGTCTGCGGAATGTCATCCCTCGTGACAGGTTGTCCAGGGACAGCCACCAACGGAGTGAGTCTCTGGTCCTCTGATTTACTTGTATCTTCGGAGACAAGTCTGTATAGTCCCCATTCCACTGACTGAGCATGCACAGTTGTAATGGTCTTAGATGAATGCGTGCAAAAGGAACTATGTCCATTGCCGCTACCATCAACCCGATCACTTCCATGCACTGAGCTATGGAAGGAAGAGGAACGGAATGAAGTATCCGACAAGAGTCTAGAAGTTTTGTTTTTCTGGCCTCTGTCAGAAAAATCCTCATTTCTAAGGAGTCTATTATGGTTCCCAAGAAGGGAACCCTTGTTGACGGAGATAGAGAACTCTTTTCCACGTTCACTTTCCATCCGTGAGATCTGAGAAAGGCCAGGACAATGTCCGTGTGAGCCTTTGCTTGAGGAAGGGACGACGCTTGAATCAGAATGTCGTCCAAGTAAGGTACTACAGCAATGCCCCTTGGTCTTAGCACAGCTAGAAGGGACCCTAGTACCTTTGTGAAAATCCTTGGAGCAGTGGCTAATCCGAAAGGAAGCGCCACGAACTGGTAATGTTTGTCCAGGAATGCGAACCTCAGGAACCGATGATGTTCCTTGTGGATAGGAATATGTAGATACGCATCCTTTAAATCCACCGTGGTCATGAATTGACCTTCCTGGATGGAAGGAAGAATTGTTCGAATGGTTTCCATCTTGAACGATGGAACCTTGAGAAACTTGTTTAAGATCTTGAGATCTAAGATTGGTCTGAACGTTCCCTCTTTCTTGGGAACTATAAACAGATTGGAGTAGAACCCCATCCCTTGTTCTCTTAATGGAACAGGATGAATCACTCCCATTTTTAACAGGTCTTCTACACAATGTAAGAATGCCTGTCTTTTTATGTGGTCTGAAGACAACTGAGACCTGTGGAACCTCCCCCTTGGGGGAAGTCCCTTGAATTCCAGAAGATAACCTTGGGAGACTATTTCTAGCGCCCAAGGATCCAGAACATCTCTTGCCCAAGCCTGAGCGAAGAGAGAGAGTCTGCCCCCCACCAGATCCGGTCCCGGATCGGGGGCCAACATTTCATGCTGTCTTGGTAGCAGTGGCAGGTTTCTTGGCCTGCTTTCCCTTGTTCCAGCCTTGCATTGGTCTCCAAGCTGGCTTGGCTTGAGAAGAATTACCCTCTTGCTTAGAGGACGTAGCACCTTGGGCTGGTCCGTTTCTACGAAAGGGACGAAAATTAGGTTTATTTTTTGCCTTGAAAGGCCGATCCTGAGGAAGGGCGTGGCCCTTACCCCCAGTGATATCAGAGATAATCTCTTTCAAGTCAGGGCCAAACAGCGTTTTCCCCTTGAAAGGAATGTTAAGTAGCTTGTTCTTGGAAGACGCATCAGCCGACCAAGATTTCAACCAAAGCGCTCTGCGCGCCACAATAGCAAACCCAGAATTCTTAGCCGCTAACCTAGCCAATTGCAAAGTGGCGTCTAGGGTGAAAGAATTAGCCAATTTGAGAGCATTGATTCTGTCCATAATCTCCTCAAAAGGAGGAGAATCACTATCGACCGCCTTTATCAGCTCATCGAACCAGAAACATGCGGCTGTAGCGACAGGGACAATGCATGAAATTGGTTGTAGAAGGTAACCTTGCTGAACAAACATCTTTTTAAGCAAACCTTCTAATTTTTTATCCATAGGATCTTTGAAAGCACAACTATCCTCTATGGGTATAGTGGTGCGTTTGTTTAAAGTGGAAACCGCTCCCTCGACCTTGGGGACTGTCTGCCATAAGTCCTTTCTGGGGTCGACCATAGGAAACAATTTTTTAAATATGGGGGGGAGGGACGAAAGGAATACCGGGCCTTTCCCATTCTTTATTAACAATGTCCGCCACCCGCTTGGGTATAGGAAAAGCTTCTGGGAGCCCCGGCACCTCTAGGAACTTGTCCATTTTACATAGTTTCTCTGGGATGACCAACTTGTCACAATCATCCAGAGTGGATAATACCTCCTTAAGCAGAATGCGGAGATGTTCCAACTTAAATTTAAATGCAATCACATCAGGTTCAGCTTGTTGAGAAATGTTCCCTGAATCAGTAATTTCTCCCTCAGACAAAACCTCCCTGGCCCCATCAGACTGGGTTAGGGGCCCTTCAGAAATATTATTATCAGCGTCGTCATGCTCTTCAGTATCTAAAACAGAGCAGTCGCGCTTACGCTGATAAGTGTTCATTTTGGCTAAAATGTTTTTGACAGAATTATCCATTACAGCCGTTAATTGTTGCATAGTAAGGAGTATTGGCGCGCTAGATGTACTAGGGGCCTCCTGAGTGGGCAAGACTCGTGTAGACGAAGGAGGGAATGATGCAGTACCATGCTTACTCCCCTCACTTGAGGAATCATCTTGGGCATCATTGTCATTGTCACATAAATCACATTTATTTAAATGAATAGGAATTCTGGCTTCCCCACATTCAGAACACAGTCTATCTGGTAGTTCAGACATGTTAAACAGGCATAAACTTGATAACAAAGTACAAAAAACGTTTTAAAATAAAACCGTTACTGTCACTTTAAATTTTAAACTGAACACACTTTATTACTGCAATTGCGAAAAAACATGAAGGAATTGTTCAAAATTCACCAAATTTTCACCACAGTGTCTTAAAGCCTTAAAAGTATTGCACACCAAATTTGGAAGCTTTAACCCTTAAAATAACGGAACCGGAGCCGTTTTGAACTTTAACCCCTTTACAGTCCCTGGTATCTGCTTTGCTGAGACCCAACCAAGCCCCAAGGGGAATACGATACCAAATGACGCCTTCAGAAAGTCTTTTCTAAGTATCAGAGCTCCTCTCACATGCGACTGCATGCCATGCCTCTCAAAAACAAGTGCGCAACACCGGCGCGAAAATGAGGCTCTGCCTATGCTTTGGGAAAGCCCCTAAAGAATAAGGTGTCTAAAACAGTGCCTGCCGATATTATTATATCAAAATACCCAGATAAAATGATTCCTCAAGGCTAAATATGTGTTAATAATCAATCGATTTAGCCCAGAAAAAGTCTACAGTCTTAATAAGCCCTTTTTGAAGCCCTTATTTACGATCGTAATAAACATGGCTTACCGGATCCCATAGGGAAAATGACAGCTTCCAGCATTACATCGTCTTGTTAGAATGTGTCATACCTCAAGCAGCAAGAGACTGCTCACTGTTCCCCCAACTGAAGTTAATTGCTCTCAACAGTCCTGTGTGGAACAGCCATGGATTTTAGTGACGGTTGCTAAAATCATTTTCCTCATACAAACAGAAATCTTCATCTCTTTTCTGTTTCTGAGTAAATAGTACATACCAGCACTATTTCAAAATAACAAACTCTTGATTGAATAATAAAAACTACAGTTAAACACTAAAAAACTCTAAGTCATCTCCGTGGAGATGTTGCCTGTACAACGGCAAAGAGAATGACTGGGGTAGGCGGAGCCTAGGAGGGATCATGTGACCAGCTTTGCTGGGCTCTTTGCCATTTCCTGTTGGGGAAGAGAATATCCCACAAGTAAGGATGACGCCGTGGACCGGACACACCTATGTTGGAGAAATTAAAGTGTGACCACTCACGGTCACGTGGTGCGCAAGGCAGGACCGCCCCTGCTATGAGAAAAAGCGCGCCAAGCTACAAGCTGCACAGCGTTCAAAGTGAAAGTAAAAACCTGTGTGCTCCAGCCACCTAACAAACAGTCTATGAGCCCAATGAAATCTCACACAAAGCAGCATAAAATAAAAAACATCACATTTGATTAATCCCCAATGTTCAATAACCTCCCTCAGGAGATATTAACCCATGATTCTATTAAGATAAAAGGAGTCACATTGTGACCCTGTCTTCAAGCGTTTTCAACATATGTAAAAATTTAAAGGATCTTACCAGAATCCATGCTGTGGAACAGAAACACAGCCTCTCAAGTGTGATAGTCTTGTAGCATCACTCCTGACATGGACTTGAGTGAAGAAAAAGCAGGCAGTGAAACTCAACACGGATCGCTTAAGGAGCTGTTAGCAGGCAGTCTGGGCGGGTTCGCAGAAACTCTCCCTGCATCTCTAGACTAACTTTCGTCAATACTCTCACTGAGAGGCTGACAAGACTACTTAAAACTCCAGTCCCATATCGAAGGGCAGATACCCCTCCTAAGTAACAACTCTGAAATCTTCTGACACTTCTCTGCAATCCTCCTGTGACGAAAGACAAAGAATGACTGGGGAATAGGGGAAGTGGGAGAGGTAATTAAGCCTTTGGCTGGGGTGTCTTTGCCTCCTCCAGGTGGCCAGGTTCAGAATTTCCCAACAGTAAGGAATGAAGCTGTGGACTCTCCTTATATTTAGAAGGAAAACATCTTTCACACTGTCATGGCATTTCACAGGATTTACATGACAAGGGAGAAGCGTTTAACCAAAGAAGAACACAGGTATTATAGGTTGGTAGTGGGGTGGTGACTAGTCACAGAAAAAATTATTATTCCTTTGTTCATTCCCTGTTTTAGAGCTCTCTATTCTGTCATTTAAAAAGGCACAATAAAAACTTTGTTTTACTAACAGTAACTAAACATTTTAAAATTATATTCTCAAATTTGCAATATAAATACATAAAGAAAGAGAAGCAATCGTTTAGAAACAAACAAACCAGCTCATCAGCTTGTTCTATAGCGATTTACCACCTGTTAGCAGCCTCTTATATACTTCACAAGAGTTCTTCTCTGTGAAAAGCTAAAAGTCTGATCCTGCCTAACAAGATCGGTCCAACCGCGAAATACCAGGCAATACCTCTCTGAACAAGGAACATGGCGACCCCAGACGATTGTTTCGGCCTTCATTGGGCCACGTCAGTGAGGTGCAGCCATATTCTTCTAAGCACATTGGGCAAGGAGTCTACATCTGGTCCTCCCCATCACCCTTAGGGAGACTTCCCCAGGGTCATACTATAAATATATACAGAAACAGAAGCGCTCTCTCAGGAACAGATCAACAGCTTGTCTGATGGATATTTACCACCTGGAAGCAGCCTCTTTTAGCCCAATAATGATTTTCACAGAGAACTTCCTAAGCATATTAGACTGATTCCACCAAAAAGGGCCAGTCCAGCCACAAAATACCAGGCAAGCCCTCTCCTGAGAGAGCACTTCTCTTTCTGTATGTATTTGTAATATGACTCTAGGTAAGTCTCCCTCTGAGGGTGATCGAGGAGTTCCTGAGAGAAGGCTTCTCTTTCTTTATAAATTTGCAATATAACATTCATTTTGCCCCCTTCTCATGTAATTTAGCTGATATGTTCTTTTAAAGCAATGACAACAGAAGTGTCTTGTAATTATAAGCTATTTAGTGTTCTTTTGATTATGGACCTTGGAGCTTAGTGTCGCAACAGGCCAGATTTTCATGATATCTTAACTATAGCACAGGTGGCATAATCAGCTGGTGGGTGAGAGTAGGCTAGTAACCATGGTTACAGATCTGCTAATTATTTCACGTGTTCAAGATTTCTTGAAAATCTGTCCTGTTAGGGGTACTTGAGGACATGAGTATATTATCTTACCATGGAGCTTTATTTATTTATTTTTTAATAAAAAGGAGCATAAACACATATGATTCAATCAACTGTGCATTAACTATTAGTTACAACTCCTGCAAAGTGATTAAACACATAGTTAAAGTCAGAACAGCAATGCACTACTGGGAGCAAGCTGAACATATATGGTAAGACAAATACATTTATCAGGTAAGCATACATTTTTTTTTTTTTGTAGTTTTTATTTCCAGGCATGGAGAGTGCACAACTTCATTCATAAATTTAGTTTTCTTTCCTATGGCATGGAGAGTCCACAACTTCATTCCATTTACTAGTGGGAACCAATACCCAAGCTAGAGGACACAGAATGAAAAGAGGGATAACAAGGCAGGAGGACCTAAACCTAAGGCACCACCGCTTGAATAACCTCTCTCCCAAATGAGGCCTCAACCGAGGCAAAAGTATCAAAATATGTAGAATTTGGAAACAGTATACAAAGAGGATCATGTTGCCACCTTGCAAATCTGTTCCACAGAAGCTTCATTTTTGAAAGCCCAAGATGAGACAGCCCCAGTGGAATGAGCCGTAACGCTCTCAGGAGGCTGCTGTCCAGCTGTCTCATAAGCTAAACGAATCACACTTCTTAACCAGAGGGAAAGGGTAGTAGAAGTGGCCTTCTGACCCTTACGCTTTCTAGAGAAAACAACAAACAGGGCAGAAGATTGCCAAAATCTTTAGTAGCTTGTAGATAAAATTTAAGAGCATGCACAACATCCATGTTATGCAAAAGATGTTCCTTATGAGAAGAAGAATTAGGACAAAAAGAAGGAACAACAATTTTCTGATTAATGTTTCCATCCGACACCATCTTGGGGAGAAACCCCAATTTAGTGCGAAGGACCGCCTTATCTGCATGAAAAATAAAAAGGTACGGGGAATCACACTGCAGAGCCGAAAGCTCAGAAACTCTGCAAGCGGAAGAAATAGCAAGGAGAAACAAAACCTTCCAAGATAACAATTTTATATCAACAACATGCATGAGCTCAAACAAAGCCTGCTGCAAAACTTTAAGAACTAGTTTAAGGCTCCAAGGAGGAGCAACAGGTTTAAACACAGGCCTGTTTCTGACCAGGGCCTGAACAAAAGCTTGAAAATCTGGCAAATCTGCTAGACATTTGTGCAAAAGAATAGACAGTGCAGAAATCTGACCCTTCAGAGTACTGACTGACAAACCTTTCTCCAGGCCATCCTGAAGATAAAATAAAATTCGGGGAATCCTCACCCGGCTCCAGGAGAAAACTCTTAGGATTTGCACCAATAAAAAAGGTATTTACACCATACCATAAGGTAAATCTTGTAACAGGTTTACAACGCCTGAAGCATGGTATCAATGACCGCTTCAGAAAAATCATGTCTAGAGAGGACTATGCATTCAATCTCCAAGCAGTCAGCTTCAGAGAATCTAGATTTGGATGGAGGAATGGACCCTGAATTAGAACGTCCTTCCTCAGAGGTAACCTCCAAGGTGGAAGAGATGACATTCACCAGATCCGCGAACCAGATCCTGCAAGGCCAGACAGGAGCTATTAGAAACAGACGCCCTTTCCTGTTTGCTCTCCTTCCAGGAGTCATTGCTCTTATCAAACAGGTATGCTAGACCGAAATTCCAAGGAACCGCCAGAGCATCTATCAGAACGGCCTGAGGATCTCTTGACCTTGATCCGTACTTTGAAAGCAAGGCGTTTAGACGAGACGCCATCAGATCCAACTCCGGAACCCCCCACTTGAGGGTTATCCTTTAGAACACTTCCGGAAGGAGAGCCCACTCCCCGGGATGAAAAGTCTGTCTGCTCAGAAAATCTGCTTCCCAGTTGTCCACTCCTGGAATGTAGATGGCAGATAGGAGACAATCGTGAGCTTCCGCCCACTGCAGAATGAGAGTCACCTCCATCATAGCCAAGGAACTCAGAGTTCCTCCCAGGTGGTTGATGTAAGCCACTGAGGTGATGTTGTCCGACTGGAATCTGATAAACCAGACAAAAGGTAATTGAGGCCAAACTGACAGGGCATTGCTCTCAACTCCAAGATGTTTATGGGAAGAGAAGACTCCTCCTGAGTCCAGTCCCTGAGCTTTTAGAGAGCCCCAAACTGCTCCCAAGCCTAACAGGCTTGAGTCCGTAGTCACAATCACCCATGAAGGTATCAGGAAGCAAGTGCCTCAAGACAGATGTTCCTGTGAAATTCACCATGAGAGAAAGAGAGAGTTTGTTGGAGGATCCAGATCTATCCTCTGTGATAAATCTGAATGGTCTCCATTCCATTGACTGAGCATGCATAGCTGTAGAAGTCTCAGATGGAACGGAGCAAAAGGAATGATGTCTATGGAAGCAACCATCAGACCAATCACCTCCATGCACTGAGTCACTGATGGACAAATAGCAGACTAGAGAGAAAGGCACAAAGCAAGAAGCTTGGATTTTCTGACATCCGTTAGGAAAATCTTCATGGACAGGGAATCTAGGATTGTCCCTAAAAAACAAACAAAAAAAACACCCCCCCCCCCTTGTAGCTGGAACAAGGGAACTCTTTTTCAGATTCACTTTATGAGATTTTGCTAGTTGAAAAGATGACGCCTGAACCAAGATGTCATCTAAGTAAGGTGCCACTGCAATTCCCTGAGATCTGACCACCCCCAAAAAAGCCCCTAGAACCTTTGTGAATATTCTGGGAGCCGTGGCAAGACCAAATGGAAGAGCAACAAACTGGAAATGATTGTCCAGAAAGGCAAACCTCAGAAACTGGTGATGATCTCTGTGAATAGAAACATGAAGATACACGTCTTTCAGGTCTATGGTCATCATGAACTGACCTTTCTGAACCAATGGAAGAATGAAACAAATAGTTTCCATATTGGAGGACGGAACTCTGAGGAATTTGTTGAGGCACTTTAGGTCTAGGATGGGACGGACAGTTCCCTCCTTTTTGGGAACCACAAAGATTTGAATAGAATCCTAGACCCTGTTCCTCTAGAGGAACTGGAACAATAACTCCCAGGGAGGATAGGTCCTCTACACAGTTTAAGGCCTCCCTCGTTACTTGGTAACGAAGGAGGCCTTCTCCCTCTTGAAAGGAGAAATCAGCCCCTTGGGAGCAAGTCTTTAATCCTATTCTGTAACCCTGGAATACTATGTCCACAGCCCACAGATCTGGGACATCACGTATCCAAGCATGTCAAAAAAGAGAAAGCCTGTCCCCCACTTGATCCAAAAGTGGATCGGGTGCAGACCCTTCATGTTGATTTAGAGTCAGTGGAAGGCTTCTTGTTTTGCTACCCCTTATTCCAAGGCTGACTAGACCTCCAAGTCTTGCTCTTGTTTTGAAGAGGAGGAAGACTTCGGTCCTTAAAGTTACGAAATGAGCGAAAAACAAAAATTTATGCTTACCTGATAAATTTCTTTCTTTACGGATATGGTGAGTCCACGGCATCATCAATTACTGTTGGGAATATAACTCCTGGCCAGCAGGAGGAGGCAAAGAGCACCACAGCAAAGCTGTTAAGTATCACTCCCCTTCACACAAACCCCAGTCAGTCATTCGACCGAAGGGAAATGGACAAAAAAGGAGTAACAAGATGTAGAGGTGTCTGAAGTTTCAGTTAAAAATAACAGTCTTAAAATAAAGGGCGGGGCCGTGGACTCACCATATCCGGAAAGAAAGAAATTTATCATCAGGTAAGCATAAATTTTGTTTTCTTTCCTAAGATATGGCGAGTCCACGGCATCAGCAATTACTGTTGGGAACCAATACCCAAGCTAGAGGACACAGATGATTAGGGAGGGACAAGACAGGTAACCTAAACAGAAGGCACCACCGCTTGAAGAACCTTTCTCCCAAAAGAAGCCTCAGCCAAAACAAAAGTATCAAATTTTTAAAATTTGGAAAAGTATGTAGAGAAGACCAAATTGCAGCCTTGCCAATCTGTCCCACTGTAACGTTCCATTCTGCCCCTTTAAGGAATACCTTTGGAAGTCTATATAAGGCTCCTCCTTATCCTGTTTCACTGCTAAGTATTTTGACTCTATAGGTTGTTATACCCAAATCAGAAGCACTCTGCTTAGCCCAATATAGTGAAAGTTATTTGGGGATTTTCTTTACCTCTGTTTACAAGTTAAACCCCACGCTGCTACATTGATCATTACGCTCAAAGCAACATAGTTGCAAGTCTATCCTGACTCTCATCATCATCACCACAGCTCACGCTGCCATCACGCTGTCAAAGCGTCTCACTGCTGAACTAAGCTTCCCTCTGACTGATTGGACAACGCTGTACACGGAACACAGTCTCTCACTCTGCAGCTCATCAGTACCCCACCACGATGTATGCTCACACGCTACGTCTGCAGCATGCCTCACTGAGAGACAGTGTCACCGCTGAACGCTAGTGTTTGCCAGCTCTCATGAGAACAGCCAAGTCTGATTGCAGCCAAACGCAAGTATCTATTTACCTACTCAGCCACATTAAGAACATTGCCCAGTTATCTAAGATCTTAGTAACAGTGTAAAATAACGCAGTTACTACAAGGGAGTGGTTTTCATCAGAAGCTTGAACTGTTTATTCCAAATCACGCTAGGAGTTAGACACGCTAACTACAACTGCCTAATAGTTAATTATCTGTTCTTCAGGGAACTCAGCTAAAACAACTTAGGTGCTTTACTTATTTTATCTGCAAAGTAATAGCATAACTATCTCATACATATCTCTTTACTCTCTTACGTTATAGAGATTAACCACTTATTTACCTCTTTGCTATTTCTCTGTTCATTAATCACTGGGAGCCTCACCTCTACATTAATTGCTCATTTATTTACACATAGCCTACTCTCTTATTCTGACTACTCTTAGTCCCCTCACGTCTATGAGCAAGAACTAGACTCTATATTTGCATAGAGTCTAAGGTTTGGTGTGAGACTGAGTGGCTCACATAGGTTGCATGCATCACTATTCATCAGCAAACCTTACACCCACAGAAGCTTCCTTTTTGAAAGCCCAAGAAGACACAGCCCTAGTGGAATGGGCTGTAATCCTCTCATGAGGCTGCTATCCAGCAGTCTTATAAGCCAAACTAATTAAACTTCTCAACCAGAGAGAGAAAGAAGTAGCAGAAACTTTCTGACTTTTACGTTTCCCAGAGAAACAAACAAATAGGGCAGAGGACTGGCGAAAATCCCTAGTCGCCTGGAAATATTAAAGCACGCACAACATCCATGTTGTGCAACAACGTACTTTATGAGAAGGATGAGGACAAGAAGGAACAACAATTTCCTGATAATTATTTCTGTCCGAAACCACTATAGGAAAGAAACCTATCTAGTATGAAGAACCGCCTTATCGACAAGAAAAATAAGATAAGGCGAATCACACTGCAAGGCTGAGAATTCAAAACTTTCCGAGCAGAAGACAATAAGAAACAAAAACCTTCCAAGATAACAATTAATATCTATGGAATGCAATGGCTCAAACGGAGCCTGTTTTAAAATTTTAAGAACAAAGTTAAGGCAACAAAGTTAAGGCTCCAAAGAAGAGCAACAGACTTAACACAGGCCTGAATCTGATCAAGGTCAACAAAAAGACTGCACCTCTGGCACGTCCGTCAGACGCTTATGTAGCAAAATAGGAAATACAGAATCAGACCCTTCAGGGTACTGACTAACAAACCCTTCTCCAGATCTTCCTGGAGAAAAGCCAACATCCTAGGAATCCTGACCCTACTCCAAGAGTAGCCCTTGGATTCACACCAATAAAGGTGTATATGACATAACTTATGGCAAATCTTACAAGTAACAGGCTTGTGAGCCTGAATCAAGGTCTCAATGATCGACTCAGAAAAATTACGCTCAGACAGAACTAATCGTTCAATCTCCAAGCTCAGGAAAGTAAGGAATGTATAGGGTGTAACAGCTCACCCTTGCTGGAGATCCCTGTGTGCAGTGGTGGGTGAGCTGTTACACCCTATAAATCTACAGCCTCCACCTACTAGCACACCAGGGTGCTTTAGTAATATGCGAGTACCCATTTGGCTCTTATTGTACAAAGTTCATAAATACCTTCGATGATTCTGCACATGAGGCGCCCCTCTGTTCTTTTTTATACTCTGCAGTTTATCCGGATCAGTCTGTGAGGAGGAGGCAGCCAACACATAAGGTATTGAAAGTGTGTGGTGATACTAATATCAGACTCAACTAGCTTCCCCTAAATCTGAAATTCTCCCAAACTCAGAATAATGTGAAGTGATACAAGAGGGTGGGGTGCGCTTAAAAGAGAGCTTATGATTAGGACTATCTGTATTGGTGACGTGAAGAATTAGTCTTTGATGTAGAATGGGTATATATACTGTTAACCCAATTAATGAGTTAATAATCAATGCCTTTATAAAGGAATATGATTAATACTCCGTGATAATGATAATAGTATTATGAATAATAATAATAATAATAATAATAATAAATGGTGAGGTTCTCCGTGATGTAATTCTACTTGTGTATCAATGTATTATCCTATGTGACGTGTACTCAAATCAGTACAAAAAATGTGCGGATCGTAAATATATACGAGTGAATTTAAAATAATATAAAGGGTGTTTAATCATCTCTTGATGAAAAAGAAAGCATATTCTTAATCCCTTGATAAATAATGATCATAAATGAATATAGAATACATTTTTTACTAATAAAAAATGTGCATAAAAGCAAGGTATTTAACAAACAATTATATTGAGCTTCAGTGATTAATATTCTGAAATATTATTAGACTTTAAATGAATGATGCTGCAAATATATAATACTTCCAGGTATATATGCAAATGGGCACAATTCGTGTAAAAAACACGGTATGTACACAAGCTTGTAATAGCAAACAATATATAGCAGCGTATAATATGATGGCAGAAAATAGCAGCAGGATTAACAACAATTCATGCAATGGTAACAATAGCAGCGGGATTGGCAACAATTCATGCTAAGGTAAAAAATAACGACAATCCAAACAGACATAAATAGCAACCAATGAGGGACTTGAGTCCGTGTATAAAAGTTCCTGTATAAGATCACGCAATGGTGAATGGCTTAAAATCGTTCTAAGATGGTGGGTAATTAGCAATGCTAGAAATAAAGTTGTGGCCACAAATATTAATTGTATCCAGATAAAATGTGTATTGCTGTTAAAAATGCTCACTAATCAGAGCAGTTTAAAATTCCATCAGTGTCGTGGAACGGTGCACCCCCCTACCGGACTACAGATATCCCTTACCTCCTCTGTGTTCTCTTGGGTTATGGGAAGGCTGTCTCTGTACTCTGAGATGCAAATTATTTCTCCGGTCGGCGTATCGCTTAATGAGCTGTAAGCAAAATGTAATGCTCTTCACCGGTCGGCGTCTTGCCGTTTGAACTTCCCGGTCTATCCTTCCTACCCTGACGTCTGATACACGTGGTCCTAGGAGGTCCAATCGGATAGCCAGGTCATGGGGGGAGTGGTGCTATGATGATTCTGTTGTCCTTTCGCTGGAGCCGATGTTAGTCACACTGGATAGTCAAAATCAAATGTTATCAAATATCCAGTGTGACTAACATCGGCTCCAGCTAAAGGACGACAGAATCATCATAGCACCACTCCCCCCACGACCCGGCTATCCGATTGGACCTCCTAGGACCACGTGTATCAGACGTCAGGGTAGGAAGGATAGACCGGGAAGTTCAAACGGCAAGGCGCCGACCGGTGAAGAGCATTACATTTTGCTTACAGCTCATTAAGCGATACGCCGGCCGGAGAATTAATTTGCATCTCAGAGTACAGAGACAGCCTTCCCATAACCCAAGAGAACACAGAGGAGGTAAGGGATATCTGTAGTCCGGTAGGGGGGTGCACCGTTCCACTTTGCTACACTGATGGAATTTTAAACTGCTCTGATTAGTGAGCATTTTTAACAGCAATACACATTTTATCTGGATACAATTAATAGTTGTGGCCACAACTTTATTTCTAGCATTGCTAATTACCCACCATCTTAGAACGATTCTAAGCCATTCACCATTGCGTGATCTTATACAGGAACTTTTATACACGGACTCAAGTCCCTCATTGGTTGCTATTTATGTCTATGTTTGGATTGTCGTTATTTTTTACCTTAGCATGAATTGTTGCCAATCCCGCTGCTATTTTTAACCTTTGCATAAATTGTTACCATTGCATAAATTGTTACCATTGCATAAATTGTTACCATTGCATAAATTGTTACCATTGCATAAATTGTTACCATTGCATAAATTGTTGTCAATCCTGCTGCTATTTTCTGCCATCATATTATACGCTGCTATATATTGTTTGCTATTACAAGCTTGTGTACATAAAGTGTTTTTTACACGAATTGTGCCCATTTGCATATATACCTGGAAGTATTATATATTTGCAGCATCATTCATTTAAAGTCTAATAATATTCCAGAATATTAATCACTGAAGCTCAATATAATTGTTTGTTATATAATTGTTAAATACCTTGCTTTTATGCACATTTTATATTAGTAAAAAATGTATTCTATATTCATTTATGATCATTATTTATCAAGGGATTAAGAATATGCTTTCTTTTTCATCAAGAGATGATTAAACACCCTTTATATTATTTTAAATTCACTCGTATATATTTACGATCCGCACATTTTGTGTACTGATTTGAGTACACGTCACATAGGATAATACATTGATACACAAGTAGAATTACATCACGGAGAACCTCACCATTTATTATTATTATTGATATTCATAATACTATTATTATCACGGAGTATTAATCATATTCCTTTATAAAGGCATTGATTATTAACTCATTAATTGGGTTAACAGTATATGTACCCATTCTACATCAAAGACTAATTCTTCACGTCACCAATACAGATAGTCCTACTCATAAGCTCTCTTTTGAGCGCACCCCACCCTCTTGTATCAGCCAACACATGATAATCCACTTTGATGAAGATTTCTCTACACTAAAGAAGTGCATCCACTTTACTTTAGGATTCTTATTTCTAGAAATTTGTATGTATGCTAAATAATTTTTATTTTTTTGCATATTGTATATTGTTAACTATTAACACTTTTATTCTGTTATACAAGCGCCCCCTTAAATTTCGTCATAACCTTGAGATATGTCCACAGCCTATCTGGACATCTCGTATCTATGTTTGAAGACAGAGATTCAACCCCCCAATTGGACCAATCCCAGATTGGGGGCAAACTCCATTAGGTCTATTCATTTGTCTTGTGGTAGAAAAGACCCTTTCCAGCCGTAATATCAGAACTATTTCTGTCAGAACATGACCAAACAAGGTCTTACCCTTACATGGAAAGAAACTTGGACTCAGCGGAAAAATCCACTGTCCACAACGCCCTGCGGGTTAGCACAGCAAATCCAGATATCTTGGCTTCTGGCTGAAAAACTTGTATGGTAGCATCAGAAATAAAAGAATTGGCTAGCTCAAGAGCCTTAATTCTATACTGGATCTCCTTCAAATGAGTCTCTACCAAATTGGACTCAGACAAGGCACTGCACCAATAAGATGCCGCGCTTGACAAAGAGGCAATACAAACTTCCATGTAGGCCTCCAGCTTAGTCCATTGATCCTGAAAAGAAAAGCTATCCTCTCTAGGAATCGTAGTTCCCTTACCCAGAGTAGAAATGCCCAACTACTTTAGGCACTGTGCATTCATATTAAATGGAGACAGCAATAGGAAACATTTAAAAAGACAAGAGATGGGGAAAAAGGAAACCCTGACTTGGCCCATTCCTGTGAGAAATCTAGCACAGTCTGAAAAAGTAAAAAAACTTCCACAGAGGAATCCTAGTACTTATAAAGCTTACTGGATTCTTTAGAATTGACAAAGACAGGCGTATCAGAGTTACTCCAAAAGTAGCCAAACCAAGTCCATTAACAATACACAAAGGAGTACAGGCTAAAATCTGAAGATCACTACTTCAGCATCAGATGAAGGAATTATACCATCCGTCAGATCTACCGACTTTCTCTTCCTCATCAGGTATATAAGGGAGGCCAACCAGCATAGCAGTAGATAGGACAGAAACCTTACTATCTGAATCTCCAATATTCCTCTTGCGAATTCCCTAAGGAAAAACAGATAATGCCATAGGTACCACAAATGATAACTGGGCAATAATTCTGCAGGCAAATAACTCTTTCAGGAGATTGAGAGAAACTGCAGAGCACTGCATGTGATGCCATAAAGGCTTGGGACGTTTGAGGAGAAGCTGTGGCATTGCATCCTGAGAGACATGAGGCTGCCTTAAAAATTAACCCTGTCACTTTAAGAGAATGGGGAATTGCCAAATAGGAAAACAAATACATGTGTGTATGTGTATATATGTATGTGTGTGTATAAATGTATGTATGAATGAGTGTGTATATATGTGTGTGTGTGTATAAATGTATGTATGAATGAGTGTGTATATATGTGTGTGTGTGTATATATGTGTGTGTGTGTATATATGTGTGTGTGTGTATATATGTGTGTGTGTGTATATATGTGTGTGTGTGTATATATGTGTGTGTGTGTATATATGTGTGTGTGTGTATATATGTGTGTGTGTGTATATATATATATATATATATATATATATATATATATATATATATATGCAATAAATTTATTGTGGCACTTATGTTTCTCCTGTGTCAGATAAACATGCAGTCTACAAAAACAGTCTAAGACTGTATACAAGTCCGATGCTCCGTTCTCACCTGGAAAAGGAGCCTGGGTCACATGATCGTCATAGGCACAAAACATGGAGCCGCTCCGTTCCTGACTGACTAAGGAGGCGGCGCTAATAAACAGTTAAGCAGAAGCGCATTAGAATAAAAACAGAGCGCTTAAGCGCATTAGAATAAAAACGGTGCGCTTAAACACTAAATCGGAAAATTCACGTGTGAGATACGAGAGCTACCTCGTATATAAAATATATGATTAAGTGCAAAAAAGGAACATTGTTATTGCACCGAGACTGCCTGTAAACAACAAGAGATAACAAGCCAAACAGGTTCCGAGTTCACAAACTCATCTTGTCTTAAAAAGATTGATAATCTGGCCACCAGATCGCAGTACCATAAAGCGATCACAAATAAGTCCATAAGTCCTACACAAACGCTTATTGTCCAAACAAAGCCTCATGCAACTGTTAAAGGGACACTGAACCCAAAATTTTTCTTTCATGATTCAGATAGAGCATGCAATTTGAAGCAACTTTATAATTTACTCCTATTATTTTTCTTCATTCTCTTGCCATCTATATTTGAAAAAGAAGGCATCTAAGCTTTTTTGGTTCAGAACTATGGGCAGCACTTTTTTATTGGTGGATGAATTTATCCACCAATCAGCAAGAACAACCCAGGTTGTTCACCAAAAATGGGCCTGCATTTAAACTTACATTCTAGCATTTTAAATAAAGATACCAAGAGAAAGAAGAAAATTTGATAATAGGAGTAAATTAGAAAGTTGATTAAAATATCATGCTCTATCTGAATCACGAAAGAAAAACTCTGGGTTCAGTGTCCCTTTAAAGCTTTCATCACCATAAAAGGGGAAACAGCTTCTCACATTAAGTGACTGCCCACTGCCATGATAAATATCCTAGCTAGGATATATTTTGTCCCCATAAAATTGCAGTCTATAAAGTGCACCATCTCCCATACTTAGAAGACAAAGGACACTTACCTGTATCTAGCCGTCCGGCAGGAGGACAGCATACATGTTGTGAGAGGATGCCACTCCACAGAGACCTGTAGAAAAAAAAAAAAAAAAAAAAGTAAACCTACTCAGGCTTTCTATAATGGGGCAGCAACATGTTGGAAAACACAGGGAGGACCACTCCACAAGTTCCTAACTGCTTTAAAGCCACCACTGCCCTACTGAAGAGACTAATGTGGAGTACGGCTAGACCCAATATTGCTCTGCTCTGGCTTTCAAAATAATAAAATCTTGATTGAAGTGAAATAATCCAAACCTTCTCAGACACCAAAAAAACTTCACGTCCTCCTTGCACCGAAGGCAAAGAGTATGACTGGGGTTTGTGGGAAGGGGAGTGATACTTAACAGCCTGGCTGTGGTGCTCTTTGTCTCCTCTGGTGACCCTTAGGTCTAATTCTTCTTGTCCTGAGGAAGGAAAGATCCCTTTCCACCCATAATTTCAGATATAATTTCCGCCAGACAAGGCCCAAATAAATTCTTACCCTTATAAGGCAAAGACAAAAGCTTGGCTTTTGAAGTTACATCAGCCAACCATGATTTTAACCACAGAGCTCTGCGAGCTAGAACAGTGAAGCTAGATACAGTGGAGCAAAAAAGTATTTAGTCAGCCACCAATTGTGCAAGTTCTCCCACTTAAGAAGATGAGAGAGGCCTGTAATTTTCATCATAGGTATACCTCAACTATGAGAGACAAAATGTGGAAACAAATCCAGACAGACAATCACATTGTCTGATTTGGAAAGAATTTATTTGCAAATTATGGTGGAAAATAAGTATTTGGTCAATATCAAAAGTTCATCTCAATACTTTGTTATATATCCTTTGTTGGCAATGACAGAGGTCAAACATTTTCTGTAAGTCTTCACAAGGTTGCCACACACTGTTGCTGGTATGTTGGCCCATTCCTGCATGCAGATCTCCTCTAGAGCAGTGATGTTTTGGGGCTGTCGCTGGGCAACACGGACTTTCAACTCCCTCCAAAGGTTTTCTATGGGGTTGAGATCTGGAGACTGGCTAGGCCACTCCAGGACCTTGAAATGCTTCTTACGAAGCCACTCTTCCGTTGCCCGGGCGGTGTGTTTGGGATCATTGTCATGCTGAAAGAACCAGCCACGTTTCATCTTCAATGCCCTTGCTGATGGAAGGAGGTTTGCACTCAAAATCTCACGATACATGGCCCCATTCATTCTTTCATGTACACAGATCAGTCGTCCTGTTCCCTTTGAAGAGAAACAGCCCCAAAGCATGATGTTGCCACCCCCATGCTTCACAGTAGGTATGGTGTTCTTTGGTTGCAACTCAGCATTCTCTCTCCTCCAAACATGGTGAGTTGTGTTTCTACCAAACAGTTCTACTTTAGTTTCATCTGACCATATGACATTCTCCCAATCCGCTTCTGGATCATCCAAATGCTCTCTAGCATACTTCAGACGGGCCCGGACATGTACTGGCTTAAGCAGGGGGACACGTCTAGCACTGCAGGATCTGAGTCCCTGGCGGCGTAGTGTGTTACTGATCGTAGCCTTTGTTACGTTGGTCCCAGCTCTCTGCAGGTCATTCACTAGGTCCCCCCATGTGGTTCTGGGATGTTTGCTCACCGTTCTTGTGATTATTTTGACCCCACGGGGTGAGATCTTGCGTGGAGCCCCAGATCGAGGGAGATTATCAGTGGTCTTGTATGTCTTCCATTTTCTAATTATTGCTCCCACAGTTGATTTCTTCACACCAAGCTGCTTGCCTATTGCAGATTCAGTCTTCCCAGCCTGGTGCAGGTCTACAATTTTGTTTCTGGTGTCCTTCGACAGCTCTTTGGTCTTCACCATAGTGGTGTTTGGAGTGTGACTGTTTGAACTTGTTATCAGTATAAAAGTCACCTGTCCACAACCTCAAACAGGTGCCATTAATACAGGTAATGAGTGGAGGACAGAGGAGCCTCTTAAAGAAGAAGATACAATACTTTTAAAGAGTTTGAAGACTACTCAAAAATTGTTTTCTTCATCTCATTATAGAGAAATTCAATTTAGAGTGCTACACAGAGATTATTTAACCCCACGGAGAGCGGCTAAGTGGAATAAGAATGTACTCAATCTCTGTTCCAAATGTCACTCTCAGGATCCAGACCTGAATAGTTTACTTTGGGGTTGCCCCAAACTAAACCAGTTTTGGATGAAGGTGGAATATTTTCTTTCTAATATATTAAAATAGAAAATTCAGCTAACAAGAGAATCTATCCTTTTTTTGAGATCCCATGTCTCCTGGGACAGAGATGTTAATTTTATATTAGTAGCAATAATAACTATTAGAACACTTTTTTTTAAATATTGGATTTCCTGTAAGACACCTCCTATTTCAGAGGTGAGGAAAGTATTACTAGATGCATCAATTAAAGCTGCTTACGAATTAAAACTAGGGGGGTCCTCAAGAGAAACATTTTGTAGAAAAATGTAAGGCCTTTGTGTGTTTCCAGGAAAATGATTTTGTACATTACATAGCACAAATTATCAATATTAAGCTAAAATAGAGAGGGGACTGGGGGAGGTAGGGCGGGGGAGAAATATAATTTTTCCTTTTTTTTTATGACTTGGGGCTGTCCGGGAAATGCTAATATACTTGAGATAAGAATAATTTTCTGAGCTTTTGTTTATATCTCTCTTGTATTTTCTTTTCTCCACTGTACGGAGAAATGTTCGTTATTTCTGTTTTTGTATGTAATAATAAAAATGAAAAAAAAAAAAATAAATAAAAAAGGAAGAAGATACATGTCTGTGAGAGACGGAAATCTTGCTTGTTTGTAGGTGACCAAAACATAATTTATGTAAGAACTTACCTGATAAATTCATTTCTTTCATATTAGCAAGAGTCCATGAGCTAGTGACGTATGGGATATACATTCCTACCAGGAGCGGCAAAGTTTCCCAAATCTTAAAATGCCTATAAATACACCCCTCACCACACCCACAATTCAGTTTAACGAATAGCCAAGAAGAAAGGAGCAAAAGCAACAAAAATAAGGGAATGGAATAATTGTGCTTTATACAAAAAAAAATCATAACCACCACAAAAAAGGGTGGGCCTCATGGACTCTTGCTAATATGAAAGAAATGAATCAGGTAAGTTCTTACATAAATTATGTTTTCTTTCATGTAATTAGAAAGAGTCCATGAGCTAGTGACGTATGGGATAGCAGATACCCAAGATGTGGAACTTCCACGCAAGAGTCACTAGAGAGGGAGGGATAAAATAAAGACAGCCAATTCCGCTGAAAAAAATAATCCACAACCCAAATCAAAAAGTTTTAATCACATAATGAAAAAAACTGAAATTATAAGCAGAAGAATCAAACTGAAACAGCTGCCTGAAGAACTTTTCTACCAAAAACTGCTTCAGAAGAAGAGAAAACATAAAAATGGTAGAATTTAGTAAAAGTATGCAAAGAAGACCAAGTTGCTGCTTTGCAAATCTGATCAACAGAAGCTTCATTCCTAAAAGCCCAGGAAGTAGAAACTGACCTAGAAGAATGAGCCGTAATCCTTTGAGGCGGGGATTTACCCGACTCTACATAAGCACGATGAATCAAAGACTTTAACCAAGACGCCAAAGAAATGGCAGAAGCCTTCTGACCTTTCCTAGAACCAGAAAAGATAAATAGACTAGAAGTCTTTCTGAAATCTTTAGTAGCTTCAACATAATATTTCAAAGCTCTTACTACATCCAAAGGATGTAAAGATCTCTCCAGAGAATTCTTAGGATTAGGACACAATGAAGGGACAACAATTTATCTACTAATGTAAGAATTCACAACTTTAGGTAAAAATTTAAATGAAGTCGGCAACACCGCCTTATCCTGATGAAAAATCAGAAAAGTAGATTCACAACAAAGAGAAGATAAACTCTTCTAGCAGAAAAGATGGCCAAAAGGAACAAAACTTTCCAGGAAAGTAATTTAATATCCAGAGAATGCATAGGTTCAAATGGAGGAGCCTGTAAAGCCCTCAGAACCAAATTGAGACTCCAAGGAGGAGAAATTGACTTAATGACAGGCTTGATTCGAACCAAAGCCTGTACAAAACAATGAATATCAGGATGATTAGCAATCTTTCTGTGAAAAAGAACCGAAAGAGCAGAGATTTGACCTTTCAAAGAACTTGCAGACAACCCCTTATCCAAACCATCTTGAAGAAATTGTAAAATTCTAGGAATTCTAAAAGAATGCCAAGAAAATTTATGAGAAGAACACCAAAAAATGTAAGTCTTCCAGATTCGGCAATAGATCTTCCTAGACACAGATTTACGAGCCTGTAACATAGAATTAAGCACTGAATCAGAATCAGAGAAACCTCTATGACTAAGTATTAAGCGTTCAATCTCCATACCTTCAAATTTAATGATTTGAGATCCTGATGGAAAAATGAGCCTTGAGATAGAAGGTCTGGCCTTAACGGAAGTGTCCAAGGTTGGCAACTTGCCATACGAACGAGATCCGCATACCAAAACCTGTGCGGCCATGCTGGAGCCACCAGCAGTACAAACGAACGCTCCATTAGGATTTTGGAAATCACTCTTGGCAGAAGAACTAGAGGCGGAAAGATATAAGCAGGTTGATAATTCCAAGGAAGTGACAACGCGTTCACCGCTTCTGCCTGAGGATCCCTGGATCTGGACAGATACCTGGGAAGTTTCTTGTTTAGATGAGATGCCATCAGATCTATTTCTGGAAGCCCCCAGATTTGAACAATCTGAAGAATTACCTCTGGGTGAAGAGACCATTTGCCCGGATGTAACATCTGGCGACTGAGATAATCCGCTTCCAAATCGTCTATACCTGGGATGTGAACCGCAGAAATTAGACAGGAGCTGGATTCCGCCCATACAAGCATCCGAGATACTTCTTTCATAGCCTGAGGACTGTGAGTCCCCCCTTGATGATTGACATATGCCACTATTGTGACATTGTCTGTCTGAAAACAAATAAACTACTCTCTCTTCAGAAGAGGCCAGAACTGAAGAGCTCTGAAAATCGCAAAATATTGATTGGTAATCTCGCCTCCTGAGATTCCTAAACCCCCTGCGCTGTCAGAGATCCCCATACAGCTCCCCAACCTGAAAGACTCGCATCTGTTGAGATCACAGTCCAGGTTGGACGAACAAAAGAGGCCCCTTGAACTAAACAATGGTGATCCAACCACCAAGTCAGAGAAGAACGAACATTGGGATTAAAGGATATTAATTGCAATATCTTTGTATAATCCCTGCACCATTGGTTCAGCATACAAAGCTGGAGAGGTCTCATGTGAAAACGAGCAAAAGGGATTGCGTCCGATGCAGCAGTCATGAGACCTAAAATTTCCATGCATAAAGCTACCGAAGGGAAAGATTGAGACTGAAGGTTTCGACAAGCTGAAACCAATTTCAGACGTCTCTTTTCTGTAAGAGACAAAGTCATGGACACTGAATCTATTTGGAAACCTAAAAAGGTTACCCTTGTCTGAGGAATCAAGGAACGCTTTGGTAAATTGATCCTCCAACCATGTCTTTGAAGAAACAACACAAGTTGATTTGTATGAGATTCTGCAGAATGTAAAGACTGAGCAAGTACCAAGATATCGTCCAAATAAGGAAATACCGCAATACCCTGCTCCCTGATTACAGAGAGAAGGGCACCGAGAACCTTTGAAAAGATCCTTGGAGCTGTTGCTAGGCCAAACGGAAGAGCAACAAACTGGTAATGCTTGTCTAGGAAAGAGAATCTCAGAAACTGATAGTGATCCGGATGAATTGGAATATGAAGATATGCATCCTGTAAATCTATTGTGGACATATAATGCCCTTGCTGAACAAAAGGCAGAATAGTCCTTATAGTCACCATTTTGAATGTTGGTATCCTTACATAACGATTCAATATTTTTAGATCCAGAACTGGTCTGAAGGAATTCTCCATCTTTGGTACAATGAACAGATTTGAGTAAAACCCCAGGCCCCGTTCCAGAACTGGAACTGGCATAATTACCCCAGCTAACTCCAGATCTGAAAAACATTTCAGAAACGCTTGAGCCTTCACTGGGTTTACTGGAATGCGTGAAAGAAAGAATCTTCTCACAGGCGGTCTTACCCTGAAACCTATTCTGTATCCTTGTGAAACAATGTTCTGAATCCAAAGACTTTGAATCGAATTGATCCAAACATCTTTGAAAAATCGTAACCTGCCCCCTACCAGCTGAGCTGGAATGAGGGCCGCACCTTCATGCGGATTTGGGAGCTGGTTTTGACTTTCTGAAAGGCTTGGATTTATTTCAGACTGGAGAAGGTTTCCAAACGGAAACTGTTCCTTTAGAGGAACAGTCAGGCTTTTGTTCCTTATTCTGACGAAAGGAACGAAAACGATTAGCAGCCCTATATTTACCTTTAGATTTTTTATCCTGAGGTAAAAAGGCTCCCTTCCCCCCAGTAACCGTTGAAATTATTGAGTCTAACTGAGAACCAAATAATTTATTACCTTGGAAAGAAAGAGAAAACAATGTTGACTTAGAAGTCAT
This sequence comes from Bombina bombina, assembly GCF_027579735.1. Lineage (NCBI taxonomy): Eukaryota > Metazoa > Chordata > Amphibia > Anura > Bombinatoridae > Bombina > Bombina bombina. The sequence continues at coordinate 95,331,650 of NC_069508.1, read as the reverse complement.
ATCTGCATTCCAAGACTTAAGCCATAAAGCTCTTCTAGCTAAAATAGCTAAAGACATATACCTGACATCAATTCTAATGACATTGAAAATGGCATCACAAATGAAGTTATTAGCATGTTGAAGAAGTTTAACAATGCTATAAGCATTATGGTCTGACACTTGTTGTGCTAAAGCCTCCAACCAGAAAGTTGAAGCTGCAGAAACATCAGCCAAAGAAATAGCAGGTCTGAGAAGATTACCTGAACATAAATAAGCCTTCCTTAGAAAGGATTCAAGCTTCCTATCTAAAGGATCTTTAAACAAAGTACTATCTTCCGTAGGAATAGTAGTACGTTTAGCAAGAGTAGAAATAGCCCCATCAACTTTGGGGATTTTATCCCAAAACTCTAATCTATCAGATGGCAAAGGGTACAATTTCTTAAACCTTGGAGAAGGAGTAAATTAAAGTACCCAGACTATTCCATTCCCTAGAAATTACTTCTGAAATAGCATCAGGAACTGGAAAAACTTCTGGAATAACTACATGAGGTTTAAAAACTGAATTTAAACGCTTAGTAGTTTTAATATCAAGAGGACTAGA
>NC_069508.1:95239206-95330870 GCF_027579735.1 Bombina bombina | reverse complement strand
CCTCCTTCTTCCTGTCAAAAAAGGCGCCAAACTGACATCATTTCCGGTTTAGGTTAATGTGACCCTGGAAGTTTACAACATCCACTTCTGGGTTATAATAATCTTTATACGTACAACAATTGTGAACAAAAAGGGGATCACTAGTGTCTCCAGTGGCCCCGTGTATTAAAACAAATCACCATTAATAAACCTAGTTCTACATTGTATGTTAAAGCACAATTTACAATGTACCTTGTTCCATATATTTCTTATGATGCATAGTGTGTGCAGTGCTTCACTATACTGTTTACTTATACTTATCCTGGAAGTTGCGTCACTTCCGTTGCAACCGGAACTCTACCATTGTGACGTCACTTCCGTGACAAATATTTACAATATCACACGTTCAATGCGGTGTCAGTGTTTACATGACAAGTAAGCCTAAACCATAGCGATGTCAGACAATTAGAACATCCAGTAAGAATATACCAACAAACATTAAGTGGTCAAACATTTTAAGGGACATGAGACCCTAATTTTTTCTTTCCTGATTTAGAAAGAGCATGCAATTTTAAACAACTTTCTCATTTACTTCTATTATCTATTTTGCTTCATTCTCTTGATATACTTTGCTGAAAAGCATATCCAGATAGGCTTAGAAGCTGCTGATTGGAGTGCTGCACATAGATGCCTCGTGTGATTGGCTCACTCGTGTACATTGCTATTTCTTCAGCAAAGAATATCTAAAGAATGAAGCAATTTAGATAATAGAACTAAATTGGGAAATGTGTTTATAATTGTGTTCTCTACCTGAATCATGAAAGAAAAAAATTGGGTTTAGTGTCCTTTTAACATGTCAAAAAAATGGACAATACAACAATAGGTTAATGCTCAGAGGATCGGCAGCAGGGTTACATATCTTAATCCACGTATATAATTCTTTTTACAGAGGGGGTTTAGTGTATGTATGTATATATATATATATATATATATATATATATATATATTATATACATCATTCTTGTTACAGATAGTTATCAATGTGTCACATTAACACCCATCATTATAGCAATTTTATTGGCAACGGTGCATACCTTGTAATATCATTTCACTGTCATGTGTTAGAGTCACCTATAAGGGTGGGGAACCTCAATACTGGTTAAGAGGGTACCGTAGCGATAGCACAAATTACTTCTAATCCGAGTCATCGCCCATACCATAGACAATGGCTGGTGGTGTATCCCTCGTCCAAAGGTGAGAGGAACACCCCAGTCAGTCCCCATCCACAACCATCCAGTGCCCCCATCCCAAGAGTGACAAATTACAAGGATATATTAATGTTAATGCACCAAAACCAGGCACAGAGTTCAGTCCCTTAGGATTTATTGGTATCCAGCCTGTACATTCATTCCGCCTACCTTTTGAGAAGCATCTTATTTCTGTCTCCACCTCGTGATAGTTTAGGGATATGATCAATGAGAATCACTTTGATTGAAGATACAGGATGTTTGGCCACCAACCAGTGGTGTGCCACTGTTGGTCGGATTCTCCTTTCTTTATGACCTGCCTTATAGCCATTCAATGGTTGGTCATTCTTTTCTCTGATCATCCCCTGGGTCTATCCAATGTACTTCAAACCACATGGGCATATCAACATAAAGACAACGTGGGTAGTGGTACACGTTATGGAGTGATTGATAGTGGTACTTCCGATTACCATGTGGATGGTTAAAAAAAATTGTAGCTAACATTCCATTGCAGGTGGTGCAGTTAGGGCACCGGAAGCAGCCCTTCCGTGTTACCTTCATATCATCATCTGAGTAACACTTTATGGGATCTGAAATGACCAGAAGGTCCCTAAGATTAGTATTGCGTCCGTAGCCTACTATGGGGTTAGTGTTCTTGGCAAATTTTAGCTTAGGATCTGAGAGTAGGATGTGCCAGTGTTCTTTCATGGATTATCCAACCTTGGACATGTTGGGGGCAAAAGTAGTAGTAAAGATGATGTTGTTCTCAGGGTTTTGTGGTCTTATTTTCTTTCGCAATAGTGTCTCTTGTGTGACCATCTTTAACTTGTTCCTTCACTGTGTCCAGAACAGTCGGTGGGTATCCCCTCTTCATGATCTATTTTGCATCTCTTGCACTTGTGACTCCCCTTCTCTCTGCTAGAACCCTGCTGCCGATCCTCTGAGCATTAACTTATTGTTGTATTGTCCATTTTTTTACATGTTCTGGCTGTTCTAATTGTCGTCTGACATCGCTATGGTTTAGGCTTACTTGTCATGTAAACACTGACACCGCATTGCATGTGTAAATATTTGTCATGGAAGTGACGTCACAATGATAGAGTTCCGGTGCAACCGGAAGTGACGCAACTTCTGGCATAAGTATAAGTAAACACGTATAGTGAAGCACTGCACACACTAGCGTCATATAAGAAATATATGGAACGAGGTACATTGTAAATTGTGCTTTAACATAAAATGTAAAACTAGGTTTATTAACGGTGAGTTGTTTTAATACACGGGGCCACTGGAGACACTAGGTGACCCCCTTTTTGTTCACAATTGTTTGTACGTATAAAGATTATTATAACCCAGAAGTGGATGTTGTAAACTTCCAGGGTACATTAACCGAAACTGGAAATGATGTCAGTTTGGTGCCTTTTTTGAAGGAAGAAGGAGGTACCTGTTTGTGTTTCACTCTATTTAAGCACGGTTTGTGTGTGTTATTTGTGTTCTGAAGAAGGGGAGTTTTATTCCCCGAAACGTCAATAAATGTGACTAATTGCTTTTAGAAAACCGGGTTTTCCTCTGACTTTGTTAAAGCTTGCTGTATGTACACAGAGGGGCTGGGTGGTTGACCCCAGGAGGGCGGATTCACATCTTGGATTGTTTTATATACATGTACAGTATATATAGTATATATAATATATATATATATAGTATACTGTGGTGTGTGTATGTATGGTGTGTATATATATATATATATATACTATATATATAATTATATTATATTATATTATAATTATAGTATATTTATATATATATATATAGTATCATATAAATATAAATATATTTATATATATATATATATATATACACAGGTAGCCCTCAGTTTTACGCCGGGGTTAGGTTCCAGAAGGAATGGTTGTAAATCGAAACAGTTGTAAATTGAAACCCAGTTTATAAAGTCTATGCGAAGTGAGGGAGATAGGTTCCAGGCCCCCTCAAAATTGTCATAAGTTAACACCTAATACATTATTTTTAAAGCTTTGAAATAAAGACTTTAAATGCTAAACCGCATTATAACCTAATAAAATAATCAAACACAAAATATATAATTAAACTAGTTAAATTAACAAAAACATTTGCTAAACCGCAATATAAACCTAATAAAATAATCACACAACACAGACTTCACTTGCATTTTTCTGCAAACAGATTAAATTTCAGCTTGCTTGGCTTTGCTGCAACACAAGCGGACAGCTCCACCTACTGGCTATTTTTAATAAATGCACTGCTTCTCAATGCTTTTCAATAGCAGTCACATGACTGGAAAAAAAAGGTTGTTATTCTGAAACGGTGTAAATTGGACCGTTGTAAAATGAGGGCCATCTGTATATATATATATATATATATTAGAGAGAGAGAGAGAGATACACCGTGTGGTTAGAGATATATAGATATATAGATAGATATTTTACCAATATAAATAGAGCATATTCTTCTATGTGAAGAACATTTGAATGTGAAATATTAATATTTCATGTTGGGTTTTGCGCACTAGCAACCAGTGTTAGGTTTATTTTTTCTACTTTTTGCGCTCCATTGAAGTTTATGGGGGAATTGGCTAACGCAGTCGCGATATTCGGACTTTAGCTATTTGTGCTTGTCGTGTAAGCGCTCGTGCAAAATCTTTTTACTTTCAACTTGTAATACGCACGCTATCCGAGACTTACAAAAAGCCTCTGTCTAGTGAAGTTAACTCGCAAGCAGGTGCGCAAATGACTGTACCTCTCGTAATAGCCCTAAATAAATACATACATTTTTCTTGCATAATACCATTGTGACATCCTCCACCAGTTCTGGCATATTTGTGACTTTAGGGGGTCCTGCCAACCCCAATAGAACTTCTACGAGAGATTGCATGATGAGTAAAAACCTTTTTAAATGGAAGTTTGAATATTTACAACAACTATGCATTTAGAAGCAGAATGACCTTAACTCACAATGGTCCTTTGTAAGAGCAGATACAGTGGATTATCATTGTTTCTCTATTGCCCCCGAGTTCATGTCTAGTAGTCACAGAGACACTTAGACTGAAGTTACACAATACCTATATTGTTAAATTGTTTATTATTTTAAGCATAATTATAGTATTTCAAGCCTCAGATGATTCTTGTTATGTTTTTGGATCATTGGTTAAAGCTAAGACCTATCATTAAAACCCAAAGCATTTTCTAATAAAGAACTCTTTTAAAATAAGTCTTGGGGAAAATACATATAACAAATTAAATAAAAATGCTAAAATATGTGGTTAAAATATTTGCAGGATCCAGGGGGCCTTGCAGTTAAAGAACACATTAAACACCACTTGCTATTTAATAAAACAAAATTTGCTACCAGCTATGTATATTTGTTCATTTATATGGGCACTACCACCGATCTCACAACTTTTTTGATGTCCCTAATTTCTGATCTCTGACACAATTTGCAGAATTTACTTCGCCACACCCACTAACCCCACAGCCCATGCACCACAGACCACCAGAAATGAACGCAATCCCACTCACTATCCCCACATGACTATGCCAATCCTAACCAGACCCACCCAAAAAACAGGACACCCACCCCTCAACCTCCTGAGTCCCCTAATACCCAACCATGCGCTAGATTACAAGTGGAGCACTAAATTACTGAGCTCCCGCAAACTGGCAAAGTTGCCCGTTTGCAGGACCGCAATAATTAACCAGCATTACAAAATAGAGGGCATTTTAGTTTTAATTAAAAATAAACTGCACTAGCAGGTTTTGGGGCTTTAAAGTAGGTGGGAAATGGGGTGTTAGAAAAAAATAATATGCCCTGAAAAGTGACTTTACAGTGCGGTCTATGGGAACTGTGTGTATTTATGTGTTAATATGTGTAAACTGTATATACACATATTAACACATAGATATATACAGTATGTATATAAATCATATATATGTATGTGTTAATGTGTAAACTGTATATACACATATTAACACATACATATATATTTTGTAATACTTAAACAAGAGTTATGTGAAAAATTATTTCCACACTTGAGATCCCTGTATCCAGCACCATATCATAGGTTCATTTTCTTCTGTTAAGTGTGATCAGTCCACGGGTCATCATTACTTCTGGGATATTACTCCTCCCCAACAGGAAGTGCAAGAGGATTCACCCAGCAGAGCTGCATATAGCCTCCTCCCCTCTACGTCACTCCCAGTCATTCTCTTGCACCCAACGACTAGATAGGATGTGTGAGAGGACTATGGTGATTATACTTAGTTTTATATCTTCAATCAAAAGTTTGTTATTTTAAAATAGCACCGGAGTGTGTTATTACCTCTCTGGCAGAGTTTGAAGAAGAATCTACGAGAGTTTTTGCTATGATTTTAGCCGGAGTAGTTAAGATCATATTGCTGTTTCTCGGCCATCTGAGGAGAGGTAAACTTCAGATCAGGGGACAGCGGGCAGATGAATCTGCATAGAGGTATGTAGCAGCTTTTATTTTCTGACAATGGAATTGATGAGAAAATCCTGCCATACCGATATAATGTCATGTATGTATACTTTACACTTCAGTATTCTGGGGAATGGTACTTCACTAGAATTACACTGTAAGAAATACATAAAGCTGTTTAATAACTAGAGATTATGTTTAACGTTTTTGCTGGAATGTAAAATCGTTTTCATTTACTGAGGTACTGAGTGAATAAATGTTTGGGCACTATTTTTCCACTTGGCAGTTGCTTAATCTGTTTTCTGACAGTTTCTGTTCTCCCTCACTGCTGTGTGTGAGGGGGAGGGGCCGTTTTTTGGCGCTTTTACTACGCATCAAATATTTCAGTCAGCAACTCATTGTATTCCCTGCATGATCCGGTTCATCTCTACAGAGCTCAGGGGTCTTCAAAACTTATTTTGAGGGAGGTAATTTCTCTCAGCAGAGCTGTGAGAATTGTAGTTTGACTGAGATAAAAAACGTTTATTCTGTAATTTGTTTCCTGCTTTCAGAATTTGTTATCTTTGCTAATGGGATTAAACCTTTGCTAAAGTTGTGTTGTTTACAAGGATTGAGGCTATAACTGTTTCAATTTATTAATTTTCAACTGTCATAGATCTTCTGTGCTTCTTAAAGGCACAGTACGTTTTAATATTATTCTAATTGAATTGTATTTCCAAGTTGCAAGTTTATTTGCTAGTGTGTTAAACATGTCTGATTCAGAGGATGATACCTGTGTCATTTGTTGCAATGCCAAAGTGGAGCCCAATAGAAATTTATGTACTAACTGTATTGATGCTACTTTAAATAAAAGTCAATCTGTACAAATTGAACAAATTTCACCAAACAACGAGGGGAGAGTTATGCCGACTAACTCGCCTCACGTGTCAGTACCTACATCTCCCGCTCAGAGGGAGGTGCGTGATATTGTAGCGCCGAGTACATCTGGGCGGCCATTACAAATCACATTACAGGATATGGCTACTGTTATGACTGAGGTTTTGGCTAAATTACCAGAACTAAGAGGTAAGCGTGATCACTCTGGGGTGAGAACAGAGTGCGCTGATAATATTAGGGCCATGTCAGACACTGCGTCACAGGTGCAGAACATGAGGACGGAGAACTTCATTCTGTGGGTGACGGTTTCTGATCCAAACAGACTGGATTCAGATATTTCAAATTTTAAATTTAAACTGGAAAACCCTCCGTGTATTACTAGGGGAGGTGTTAGCGGCTCTGAATGATTGTAACACAGTTGCAATACCAGAGGAAAATGTGTAGGTTGGATAAATATTTTGCGGTACCGACGAGTACTGAGGTTTTTCCTATACCTAAGAGACTTACTGAAATTGTTACTAAGGAGTGGGATAGACCCGGTGTGCCGTTCTCACCCCCTCCGATATTTAGAAAAATGTTTCCAATAGACGCCACCACAAGGGACTTATGGCAAACGGTCCCTAAGGTGGAGGGAGCAGTTTCTACCTTAGCTAAGCGTACCACTATCCCGGTGGAGGATAGCTGTGCTTTTTCAGATCCAATGGATAAAAAGTTAGAGGGTTACCTTAAGAAAATGTTTGTTCAACAAGGTTTTATATTGCAAACCCCTTGCATGCATTGCGCCGATCACGCTGCAGCGGCATTCTGGATTGAGTCTCTGGAAGAGAACATTGGTTCAGCTACTCTGGACGACATTACGGACAGCTTAGAGTCCTTAAACTAGCTAATTCATTCATTTCGGAGGCCGTAGTACATCTTACTAAACTTACGGCGAAGAATTCAGGATTCGCCATTCAGGCACGCAGGGCGCTGTGGCTAAAATCCTGGTCAGCTGATGTTACTTCTAAGTCTAAATTGCTTAATATACCTTTCAAAGGGCAGACCTTATTCGGGCCCGGGTTGAAAGAGATTATCGCTGACATTACAGGAGGTAAAGGCCATGCCCTGCCTCAGGACAAAGCCAAAGTTAAGGCTAGACAGTCTAATTTTCGTTCCTTTCGTAATTTCAAAGCAGGAGCAGCATCAACTTCCTCTGCACCAAAACAGGAAGGAGCTGTTGCTCGCTACAGACAAGGCTGGAAACCTAACCAGTCCTGGAACAAGGGCAAGCAGGCCAGGAAACCTGCTGCTGCCCCTAAAACAGCATGAATTGAGGGCCCCCGATCCGGGATCGGATCTAGTGGGGGGCAGACTTTCTCTCTTCGCCCAGGCTTGGGCAAGAGATGTCCAGGATCCCTGGGCGCTAGAGATAATATCTCAGGGATACCTTCTGGACTTCAAATACTCTCCTCCAAGAGAGAGATTTCATCTGTCAAGATTGTCAACAATCCAGACAAAGAAAGAGGCGTTTCTACGCTGCGTACAAGAGCTCTTGTTAATGGGAGTAATCCATCCAGTTCCACGATCGGAACAGGGACAGGGGTTTTACTCAAATCTGTTTGTGGTTCCCAAAAAAGAGGGAACTTTCAGACCAATCCTGGACTTAAAGATCCTAAACAAATTCCTAAGAGTTCCATCGTTCAAGATGGAGACTATTCGGACAATTTTACCTATGATCCAAGAGGGTCAGTACATGACCACTGTAGATTTAAAAGATGCTTACCTTCACATTCCGATTCACAAAGATCATTATCGGTACCTAAGGTTTGCCTTCCTAGACAGGCATTACCAGTTTGTGGCTCTTCCATTCGGATTGGCTACAGCTCCAAGAATCTTCACAAAGGTTCTGGGTGCTCTTCTGGCGGTACTAAGACCGCGGGGAATCTCGGTAGCTCCATACCTAGACGACATTCTGATACAAGCTTCAAGCTTTCAAACTGCCAAGTCTCATACAGAGTTAGTGCTGGCATTTCTAAGGTCACATGGATGGAAGGTGAACGAAAAGAAGAGTTCACTCGTTCCACTCACAAGAGTTCCCTTCCTGGGGACTCTTATAGATTCTGTAGAAATGAAGATTTACCTGACAGAGGACAGGCTAACAAGACTTCAAAGTGCTTGCCGCACCCTACATTCCATTCAACACCCGTCAGTGGCTCAATGAATGGAGGTAATCGTCTTAATGGTAGCGGCAATGGACATAGTACCCTTTGCACGCTTACACCTCAGACCACTGCAACTGTGCATGCTAAGTCAGTGGAATGGGGATTACTCAGACTTATCCCCTTCTCTGAATCTGGATCAAGAGACCAGAAATTCTCTTCTATGGTGGCTTTCTCGGCCACATCTGTCCAGGGGGATGCCGTTCAGCAGACCAGACTGGACAATTGTAACAACAGACGCCAGCCTTCTACGTTGGGGTGCCGTCTGGAATTCTCTGAAGGCTCAGGGACAATGGAGTCAGGAGGAGAGTCTCCTGCCAATAAACATTCTGGAATTGAGAGCAGTTCTCAATGCCCTCCTGGCTTGGCCCCAGTTGACAACTCGGGGGTTCATCAGGTTTCAGTCGGACAACATCACGACTGTTGCTTACATCAACCATCAGGGAGGGACAAGAAGCTCCCTAGCTATGATGGAAGTATCAAAGATAATTCTCTGGGCAGAGTCTCACTCTTGCCACCTGTCAGCAATCCACATCCCGGGAGTGGAGAACTGGGAGGCGGATTTCTTAAGTCGTCAGACTTTTCATCCGGGGGAGTGGGAACTTCATCCGGAGGTCTTTGCCCAAATACTGCGACGTTGGGGCAAACCAGAGATAGATCTCATGGCGTCTCGACAGAACGCCAAGCTTCCTCGTTACGGGTCCAGATCCAGGGATCCAGGAGCAGTCCTGATAGATGCTCTGACAGCACCTTGGGACTTCAGGATGGCTTACGTGTTTCCACCCTTCCCGTTGCTTCCTCGATTGATTGCCAGAATCAAACAAGAGAGAGCATCAGTGATTCTAATAGCACCTGCGTGGCCACGCAGGGACTTGGTATGCAGACCTGGTGGACATGTCATCCTGTCCACCTTGGTCTCTACCTCTGAAGCAGGACCTTCTGATACAGGGTCCCTTCAAACATCAAAATCTAACTTCTCTGAAGCTGACTGCTTGGAAATTGAACGCTTGATTTTATCAAGACGTGGGTTTTCTGAGTCAGTTATTGATACCTTAACATAAAGTCAAAAGAAAATATGCACCAATGAGGCGTAGTATCTGCTGCAGTAAAAAATGTTTATTGTACAATCCGAAAGTAATGTACAGACAAAGTCACAGTGGAGAACGCCTGACGCGTTTCGCGCATGCGTAGATGCGCTTCATCGGAGGCTAATTAGAATCTGAATGTGACAGCTTTTAAACAAACATTCTACCAATCATATGTGAGTTTGAATATGAGCCAATGGTGTGATTGCCCAGTGTAGCTGTTATAAACATAAATCAGTTCAATAGTGAGCGGAATAAGTTATTTTTGTTTATTACCGCAGATTATAGCCGCACTGGGATGTCAGACCTGAAAGAATTCTTCTTCCTGGCTCCTATTAGACATACTTATATACATATTAGAAATTCAATATAATAACAAAAAATGTATACATTCTAAGATATCCGTAGTGACAGATAATGAATCTCTAAGTGATATTAACATATAGGCTAAAGACATATGATGAACAATTGTGTATAGTATAAATACTTATACTTAACGTGAAACACTTACTGTCTTAGATGATTACTACATAATGTCTGCCTAAGAAATAACTAGTCACTGTTAGTAAAACAAAACGGAAAAAATATAAAGGACATCCTATCATAAAAAGTAAATAAATAAAACTAAATACCAGTGACTCAATACCAGTGACTACTTGGAGGAAATAAACAATCAGCTTACAGATAGTGACCAATATATAAAATTAACTTTTAATCCCACCATATCTTTCAGTAAACAACTGAAAAGTCACTTAGACACAGCCAATGAATATGGATACATGACACAGGATTTAATATCTTTTCTATTGGTTGCAGCCCCAACTGTACCGAATTTCAAAATAGCCCCTAAAATACACAAAAACCTTTCTAAACCACCAGGAAGACCCATTGTGGCCAGCCAGGGTTCCCTGTGTGAGAGGCTTGGAGGCTGGCTGGACCACTTGTTACAACCACTTGTACAAACTTTACCAGGGTACATAAGAGACAGCAGCCACCTCATCCAACAATTAAGTAACATTAAATGGAAGAAGGGATATACTTGGCTTACAATTGATGTAGCTGCACTGTATTCTAGTATCCCCCACACAGCAGGATTAACAGCACTGAATGAGATGCTATTAAGACACACTGATTTTGAAACATTATCATTATCTGTCACTACGGATATCTTAGAATGTATACATTTTTTGTTATTATATTGAATATCTAATATGTATATAAGTATGTCTAATAGGAGCCAGGAAGAAGAATTCTTTCAGGTCTGACATCCCAGTGCGGCTATAATCTGCGGTAATAAACAAAAATAACTTATTCCGCTCACTATTGAACTGATTTATGTTTATAACAGCTACACTGGGCAATCACACCATTGGCTCATATTCAAACTCACATATGATTGGTAGAATGTTTGTTTAAAAGCTGTCACATTCAGATTCTAATTAGCCTCCGATGAAGCGCATCTACGCATGCGCGAAATGCGTCAGGCGTTCTCCACTGTGACTTTGTCTGTACATTACTTTCGGATTGTACAATAAACATTTTTTACTGCAGCAGATACTACGCCTCATTGGTGCATATTTTCTTTTGACTTTATGTTTCCTTAGCGGTTGGGCTTACCGCTTCTTTGCACCAGCTACCTGCTTTAGCCACTCTTGGAATACAGAACCGGCTCCCTGTCCCTCTGGCTTATACCTCCCCCCCAGGAAATACCAGTTGGTTCAGCCTAAGTAACGTCACGGGTGACGCAGTAAGGATACGTCTCTACGCTGGATCTCTCTGAAGCACGCAGAGAAGGGAAACACAGACTGCACCCCCTGGGAAGGGTTTCATCGACCCATTCGAGGAGAAGTACGGAAGTGTTCCCAGGCACCCCACCAACATAGTGGAGGGTAAGAGTTGATCCAATTACATTGTGAACTGGCATTTCCACCCGTGACTATTAGGCTCTGGGACATACTTTAACACTTTGAACGGGATTACACCTTTTCCATGGGACAATGGACTCTGTACCAATTTGAGTGACTCTCTTAACTGACCGAGGTCCAGAATATTGATACACAGATTATTGGGACCTGTATCCCCCATGTTTATGTGCTTCGATACACGTTTAGAGCACTTGGGGACTTTTGTTCTGAACACACCCCTGCTTTGATGATTATTTATTGATACCTTAATACAGGCTAGGAAACCTGTTACCAGAAAGATTTACCATAAGATATGGCGTAAATACCTATATTGGTGTGAATCCAAAGGTTACTCTTGGAGTAAGGTTAGGATTCCTAGGATATTGTCTTTTCTACAAGAAGGTTTAGAAAAGGGTTTATCTGCTAGTTCATTAAAGGGACAGATCTCAGCTCTGTCCATTCTGTTACACAAACGTCTGTCAGAAGTTCCTGACGTCCAGGCTTTTTGTCAGGCTTTGACCAGGATTAAGCCTGTGTTTAAAACTGTTGCTCCACCATGGAGTTTAAACCTTGTTCTTAATGTTTTACAGGGCGTTCCGTTTGAACCCCTTCATTCCATTGATATAAAGTTGTTATCTTGGAAAGTTCTATTTTTAATGGCTATTTCCTCGGCTCGAAGAGTCTCTGAATTATCAGCCTTACATTGTGATTCTCCTTATTTGATTTTTCATTCGGATAAGGTAGTCCTGCGTACTAAACCTGGGTTCTTACCTAAGGTAGTTACTAACAGGAATATCAATCAAGAGATTGTTGTTCCTTCTTTATGCCCAAATCCTTCTTCAAAGAAGGAACGTCTACTGCACAACCTGGATGTAGTCCGTGCTCTAAAATTTTACTTACAGGCAACTAAGGAATTTCGACAAACGTCTTCTCTGTTTGTCATTTACTCTGGGCAGAGGAGAGGTCAAAAAGCTTCCGCTACCTCTCTTTCTTTTTGGCTTCGTAGCATAATTCGTTTAGCTTATGAGACTGCTGGACAGCAGCCTCCTGAAAGAATTACAGCTCATTCTACTAGAGCTGTGGCTTCCACTTGGGCCTTCAAGAATGAGGCCTCTGTTGAACAGATTTGCAAGGCTGCAACTTGGTCTTCGCTTCATACTTTTTCCAAATTTTACAAATTTGACACTTTTGCTTCATCGGAGGCTATTTTTGGGAGAAAGGTTCTTCAGGCAGTGGTTCCTTCTGTATAAAGAGCCTGCCTATCCCTCCCGTCATCCGTGTACTTTTGCTTTGGTATTGGTATCCCAGAAGTAATGATGACCCGTGGACTGATCACACTTAACAGAAGAAAACATAATTTATGCTTACCTGATAAATTCCTTTCTTCTGTAGTGTGATCAGTCCACGGCCCGCCCTGTTTTTAAGGCAGGTAAATATTTTTTAATTTATACTCCAGTCACCACTTCACCCTTGGCTTTTCCTTTCTCGTTGGTCCTTGGTCGAATGACTGGGAGTGACGTAGAGGGGAGGAGCTATATGCAGCTCTGCTGGGTGAATCCTCTTGCACTTCCTGTTGGGGAGGAGTAATATCCCAGAAGTAATGATGACCCGTGGACTGATCACACTACAGAAGAAAGGAATTTATCAGGTAAGCATAAATTATGTTTTTGCAATTCCTAAATGCTATATAAAATAATATGGAGTGTTATATATATTTAACATTGGTGTAAATTCTTTATTTATTATGTATTGTATGAGATAAAAGAATATAAAAACGAAAGTAATCTGCCAGCAAACAATAACAAATGTAAAATAACAATTTAAATATATTTGGAAAAAGGTTTATTAAAAGTTGTTACAACAACAAATCCTCACAATATTACAATAATGAATAATAAATTGGTTTGCAGATATGTAAATATTTATTTCACCTTATGGGCGGCACAGATTCAGAATTAAATAAAAGGTCGGCACTAGGACCTGAAAGAAATGAAGCCGATGAAGCCCTATGCGAATAACCAGTAAGGGTGAAACGCGCGTAGCTGCATGAAATTCAAACTGAGGGTTACAGCTGAGGCCCTCAGAACAAGCTGAATTAAACGAAAGCAAAGACCGGTAAACAAACAGCGATTGAGTAAGGTACACTCGTTGAGGGGTGTCGGACTTCATATACAAATAAGAAGGACAAGTGAGTAACTTTCTCTTATAAATGAGGATTGAAGATAAGCTACAATCAAGGTAAATAAGTTGTTTTGTTTACTAAAGCTGCCAACAGACAGCCTAGCAAGGTGAGCAGGAGGTGTGTAAAGGCTGAATAATCTCTGAAGCCATAATTCCTTGAGGCGCCACGCTGTGACACAATTGGAAACTTTAAACAAGTACAATACCTTGATGAACTTTATATCTTACACAAAATTGTTACAAAAATTGTTACAAATGGTAGTCCATCCCTAGAGTGTTGAAAATAACCTTCTCACAATATATCGCTGAGAGAGCTTTAATTTATGAGAGCAAAGGACAAGCCAGCTGCATGGCTAATATAATACAAATGGAATCTTGACAGTTGAGTACAATATATATGTTAAGAACATTAACATGAAATTTTGGAGAACCAAAACCGTATAAACACAAGGATAAAGTCTATGTAATGGACATTTGAAATATTGGCCAATATTTTATATATAACAAGTGGGCCCACGTTCGCATATTATTTTGTTAATCTGGTGTCTTTCTTACGGAAATTTCAGTAAACATATTGCAAATGGTCAAATTCTTTTTGTTGTTTATTAATATTATGGAAGTATAAATGATTGTTGGAGGTATTCCTAGAAAAATATGGTTATACTAGTTTGTATGATTTATAAACCTATGATATGGTGCTGGATACAGGGGGATCTCAAGTGTGGAAATAATATTTCACATAACTCTTGTTTAAGTATACAATTCATATAAAACTCTCCCTGCCGTGCACAGGGGTTGTTCTGATATTTAACTTACAAATCAGGCCACTCAAATGATCTAGAGTGTTAATAATAAGAGGGTAGTGCGAACTGATAAATCTTATATACATACATATATATGTATTACGATTATATACATACTGTATATATTTATGTGTTAAGATGTGTAAACTGATATTACACATATTAACACATACAATATATATGTATATATTCATATACATATGTATTTAGAAAATGCTGCCCATCGTTGCACTACTTACCCTCCTTTGCTGTGCGAGATTCTGATGCCCGTCTGTGACTTCATCAGAACAAGGCTCCCATAGGAGCCTATGGAAGCGCTTTCTCGTGAGCGCAATGCTTCCTAGTAATGTTCGCATTGCGATTAACCTGTAAAACCAGCAGCTGGTATTACAAAGTGGAGCACTAATATTGCTTGCTCGCAAACGATATTTAGCGCTCCACTTGTAATCCTGGGCCCCCCTGTTGGGAGGTATGCTACCAGGTTCACTGAATGCAATCAGTTGTAAAAAGGTTTATGGAGCTTTAAAAGAAAAAGTAGAAATTTTGCATAAAAAGGAACCTTAAATAGTTAAAACAGTCATCATCTTAAAGGACCATTAATGCAGTAGAATTGTGTAATCAAATATGCATAATAAAAAGACAATGCAATAGTAGTTTTTTCAATAACACATTTTAAAATGTACTTTAATTTCCTGGGCCTGGTCTCTTGTATCATGTGACAGCCATCGGCCAGTCACAGACTAATATACATATATACTGTGAACTCTTGCACATGCTCAGTAGTAGCTGGGGCCTCAGAAAGTGTGAATTAAAAGACTGGGCACAATTTAATAGTGTAACTAAATCGGAAAGGGTCTCTTAAACTGCAATGCTTCATCTGAATCATAAAACTTTAATTTTGACGTTAGTGGTTCCTTTTAAAAGCCACTAAGGTCAAATTAAACTTTCATAATTCAGAAAGAGCATCAAGTTTAAGAGACTTTCCCAATTTACTTCCATTATCAAATTGCGTCTTTATATATACACACTTTCTGATTCACCAGCTACTACTGAGCATGTGTATATATATGTGTAAGTATGCGAGTAGTGATTGGCTGATGGCTGTCACATGATACAGGAGGCAGGCAAATTAACCTATTTGCTGCCAAGAATTTCAGAGAAAAAACTTGCCCAAGTACCCGGAGTATTTTTTAGCATTTTTGCTAATCAGAAATAAAGCCTTTGTTTTTTTTCTATTTACCTATAAACTATGATATTGTTAAAGTAGACAACTCAAGTCATTAATCTTTGCCCATTTTTGTGTGTAACGTAACTTTTTTTTTCCATGGCATTTCCAAAGTAAATGTTCATATTCAAGTGTACGTGTGTGTGTGTGTGTATATGGTCAGTGTTGGTAGTTCAGTGTTTATTGTGTACTGCAGCGAGCGTGTAGTGCAGTGTATGTGTGTATGTGTTACTTTAGTGAGTCTATGTGTATGCTGCCCCCCCCCCCAAATCTGCCTCCCTAGGCAAGTGCCTAGGCCAAAATACACCCCTGGTCTAATTTAAACAATTAAAAAAACTATTAACAGTTATTAATTCCTCCAATATACCATAAAATAGAAGCATTCTTGCACTATTGCAGTAAAGTTATAATGAAACATAAACCATCCTCCTAATCAATTATTTTTAAACTATCCAGTTCTTATATATTATAACTTCTCTATATATTACACTATTGCAGGTCTCAGTTGAGTGCTTAAAGTCACACAAAACTGAAATGATGCAAAACTCCCTTAAATCCACTCTCCTAATTGCCAGCAACAATGCTTCCTAAGTTATCCTGGACTCCTAATGACACTCTGAGGGCAGAGGTGCAGGGGAGGAGACAGGCTGCAGTGTGTCAAATTATTATGAACAGGAGGAGAGACACATCAAATACTCAATGCAGCAGATCTTACTGTGTGATTATGCACAGCACTGGACTGGGTGAGCTATTGGGGGCAAATGATTAATTAGTCTGACAGCTATTTTCATATTTTTGCACTATGTGTAGAATGTGGTGTATGTTTAAAACTCATGTTACAATCAGTAAGCTGCAGATGATACCGAGTTGCAGCCAAGTAATCCCCCCTCTTTTACAACAAATAAGCACAGCTCCTTACCTAGTGTGGAGGAGCTGTTTGTAAGTGTTTTTTTTCTGATTTGTGGCAGTTTAAACATTGATCAGTCACAGAAGGTGCAGCAAGGAGTCCCTGGCTAGACCTGCTCTAAGTGATCAAGCAGAGTACTTGCTGCACGCACAGCCTTACCGGCAGCTCCTCCCCATCAGCTTGTGTCACACATGCCCAAGCTCAGCTGCAGCCCTCCAAATCTCCTGGAGGGGATATTTCCAAGGACAAAAATAATCCAGGGACGTACAACAAAATCCACAGACTGTCCCTGGAAATCAGGGACTTTTGGCAATTATGCAGGTATTTTAAACTTTGAGCCCAATACATGAAATAGTTGTTTAAAATGAAATGTTTATTTTGTGAACTCTACCTTGTAATTTCGAGTGTATTCGACTTCATACCGCTCCGCTTTTAGAGAAGGGCAGAGCTAAGAAAAGAAATCATCACACCAGACACACTTCCTACACGACTCCCCATCAACCTTAGCACACCTGTGCTTTTGCAAAGTGACCACACGTGCTAGTGGTCACGCACCGTCACGGCATCCCTTTGCGCATGCACAGTTCCGTGAGGCCAAAACAATTACACCAGCTAAGAGGAAGTTTGCATAATTTTGTACCACAGCTTATAAACAAGAGTGAAACATATTTTGAGGAAGTGCATTTTGTCTATGGCTTAGCTATGCACATCGGTTCATCTAAGATGCTTTATGGAAGAGCTAGCAAGAGGTATAGTCAAAGTAATGTATATGTCTTGTATAAACATATGTTACTGACAGTATATGGCCGGGTTATAATACAATTTATTTAATATTAATAAATAATAAGTGCTGCCCACAAGGGATATAGGAGCGAATACGGATGAAGCCTTAATTTCTAGTCTA
This sequence comes from Bombina bombina, assembly GCF_027579735.1. NCBI lineage: Eukaryota > Metazoa > Chordata > Amphibia > Anura > Bombinatoridae > Bombina > Bombina bombina. The sequence continues at coordinate 95,313,096 of NC_069508.1, read as the reverse complement.
GTGGAACTCTCGCTCAGTTGGCTAACCTCCTGTCTTAAATCATTCCCTGGAGATCTATCCACCATGACTCAGTTCCATCTATCAGCACGAGCAGAGCATTGGTATGCTGTCAGAGAAGTTAAAGCAGGAGTCGGCTAAACTAATCCTATGTATACTGTAAGAAATCTTATTCACACGCTCATATCATCTTACAATAGTGGTGTCTTTCAATATCTCTCAATCTGTTTCCAGATAATCAGTAGGACTGTTCTCCTGCATAATTATTTCCACTATTGGGGACTCTTTACCTTGCAGTTATGTTTAACACATATGAACCTTAATGACGGCACTAAAGCCTGAGGTATGGGGGACATTATCTGTTTGGACATTGTGGTATATACTTTGAACTAATTTGAGAAATGTCTGCATAACCTTCTGATGTCAAATGCCTGCAGCGAGTGTTTTTGCTATTACATATATTAGTGCACCACACATGTATAGGCACTCGCAGCTTTAATTCACTCTGGTTATTGAATGCTATAGAGGTTAATCACAAGATAGGCAGTGTATTTAGATATACAATTTTTACTGTGATAGCTATAACCATTTTAGAAAACTATAATCTAGTCAAAACTCTGTGCGTCCACACTTTAATAGACCTATAGTGATAGCTCTGGTTCCCATAATCTCTTATCCATACTCTGTCTGTAACTTCCCCCCCCCCCCAATGTATTATATTGACAATGTTGAGCTGTTAGCGGCCGAGACAGCAAAGGTATGCTTGGTTCAGCTTTTTCTTTGAATTCAGGGGGATTACTTCAATATCCCGACAAAGCAGACAGGGGTAATCTATTAGCTTTATGGTTATTGGGTCGAGCCTTACTAAGCCTTTCTGTGTAGTACCTGCTTCCTAGCAAACTAAAAAAATATCTTGTCCCCTACCAACGATAGCATAACGTATCTTCCAGTCTGATCTTCAAGGATAAACTGGTCTTGTTCCAGTAGCATACGGCTAGATTACGAGTTTTGCGTTATGAGCGGCTCGCTGCTAACTTGCAAGTTATTTTCACCGCTCACCTCCCTATAGCGCTGTTATTACAGGTTTGCAAAAAACCCAGCGTTAGCAGGCGATATGACAGCGTTGAGCTCCATACCTCACTCAAATACCAGCGCTGCTTTGAGCTAGTTTTACGTGCTTGTGCACGATTTCCCCATAGACATCAATGGGGAGAACCAGCTAAAAAAAAAGCCTAACACCTGCAATTAAGGAGCGTAAAGCTCCGTAACGCAGCCCCATTGATTCCTATGGGGAAAGAAAAAGTTACGTTTAAACCTAACACCCTAACATAAACCCCAAGTCTAAACACCCCTAATCTTCTGCCCCTGACATCCCCGCCACCTACATTACACTTATTAACCCCTAATCTGCCGCCCCCGACATCGCCGCCACCTACCTACACTTAGTAACCCCTAATCTGCTGCCCCCAACGTCGCCGCCACCATAATAACATTATTAACCCCTAAACCTAACCCTAAGTCTAACCCTAACCCCCCCTAACTTTAATATAATTAAAATAAATCTAAATAAAAATTCCTATCATTAACTTAATAATTCCTATTTAAAACTAAATACTTACCTATAAAATAAACCCTAAGCTAACTACAATATAACTAATAGTTACATTGTAGCTATCTTAGGATTTATATTTATTTTACAGGCAACTTTGTATTTATTTTAACTAGGTAGACTAGTTACTAAATAGTTATTAACTATATACTAGCTACCTAGTTAAAATAAATACAAATTTACCTGTAAAATAAAACCTAACCTGTCTTACACTAACACCTAACTTTACACTACAATTAAATCAATTACATTAATTAAATACAATTAACTAAATTACAAAAAACAAAACAAAAAACACTAGCAGTAGCTATAGCTACTCTAACCTCCTAACAATATAGATTATTGAATTTGCAAAATAAACAAAAATGTTTTGTTACCTTGCACTCTAATTGCTTAACGTGTATACCCGCTATAACCTATATCGTAGTTATTGAGAAGCTCCACTTTATAAGAATTTGTTTTTTTTTTAAATTTCACTACCTGTTGGCAATTGTAGTCTTAAAGGGACACTGAACCCAAATTTTTTCTTTTGCGACTCAGAGCATGAAATTTTAAGCAACTTTCTAATTTACTCCTATTATCAAATTTTCTTCATTCTCTTGGTATCTTTATTTGAAATGCAAGAATGTAAGTTTAGATGCTGGCCCATTTTTGGTGAACAACCTGTTTTGTCCTTGCTGATTAGTGGATAAATTCATCCACCAATAAAAAAGTGCTATCCAGAGTGCTGAACCCAAAAAAAAGCTTAGATGCCTTCTTTTTTAAATTAAGATTGCAAGAGAACGAAGGAAAACTGATACTAGGAGTAAATTATTAAGTTGCTTAAAATTGCATGCTCTATCTGAAACATGAAAGAAAAAAATTGGGTTCAGTGTCTCTTTAAGGGCCCAAGAGTGGTCCTACGTGGTCCATTTCTACTCCACACACCCTACCAAGCTCCCCTATCCGTAAGCATCAAGGTTCAAGAGTGGCCATTGTCTTTCTTTTGGGGTTTCCAGATTTGTAATATATGATGGTTATAAATAAGGGGATACCATGCGCTGTCATTATAGAAAAATAAAAGAAATCCGAGGTCGTCATAATGTGACCCATGAGTGGTCTCTCCATTATACCTTTCCTTATATTTAGTCATGTTCCCTTACTTAAAGGGACAGTAAAGTAAAAATTAAACTTTCATGATTCAGATAGGGCATGCAATTTTAAACAACTTTCCAATTGACTTTTATCATCAAATTTGCTTTGTTCCCTTAGTGGTATTTTTGAAAAGCTAAACCTAACTAGGCTCAAACTGATTTCTAAACAGTTGAAAACCACCTACTAGCTCAGAGCATTTTGAAAGTTTTTCACAGTTAGACTGTGCTAGTTCACATCTGTCATATAGATAACATTGTGCTTACTCCCGTGAAGTTATTTAGGGAGTCTTCACTGATTGACTACACTGCATGTCTGTCAAAGGCACTTAGATAAGGAGGCTGTCTGCAAAAGCTTAGATACAAGGTAATCACAGAGGTAAAAAGTATATTAATATAACTGTGTGTTGGTTATGCAAAAACGGGGAATGGGTAATAAAGGGATTATCTATCTTTTTAAATAAGAACATTTTTGGTGTAGACTGTCCCTTTAAGGTCCAAGATCCGCCTTGTGGGATTGTTATGGAAGGTTTTCCTTATGAACAGGCACCATATATCAATTTAGCCATCTATAAATGTTATCTAGTTCTCCGGTGAGCTGTGTAAAAGCTATAAAACATAATTATAGAATAAAAAAAATATATATATATATATATATATATATATATATATTTTTTTTTTAAAAGCAAAATAGGTGCATATGGATAAAAGAGTTTAGGCCAAAAATCTCCTTTAACAGTGAATTTACTTCTTAGATAATCTTGCTAGAGTGGAGAGCTTTAAACTCATCGGACCCTTAGTGTGCAGAAGCTTTATGCAGACTATTTAAAACTTGCTCCTTGAAAAAGGGATTTAGAAACTAAAATTGTTTAGGTGTATGTTACTTTAAAAAGAGCAGCACAATTTTCCTTTTATACTCTCCTTTGATCTGTGCATTAAAGACGCAGCAAATTGGACTCGGTGCAAAAAGTAATTGAAATTTCAAGTAAAACAGAATAAAGGTACCCCCCAAAGGGTGCAATTAGTGTCCTATATATATATATAGCATTGTGGGAAAACATTTTGAACCCTTAGTGAAACAAAATGTGATACTTGGTGTGCGAAAAAAATTACTAATGAAAATGATGTTCAACATAACAATTATGCATATCCATATTTTAAAAACACATAAGATAATGAGTAATATAGGCAAATTATATTGATAAAATATGAATAATAATTACATTTGGCCACAATAGTTCTTGCTAAATTTGTAATAATTTCAACATAATTAACTTTGTATCACACATACTATTTAGAATTATAAATTGTTACTATTTAGTACATAGTATTAGTGTATGTATATTTACTATGAAACTGTTATACGTATTGGCTTTCTAGCAGTAATTAATTTAATTTTAATGTTCTGGATTGACATTCATATATATGTAAATAGAGTGCAGTTGTGACCATTATTTCTAAGCTTTTATACACGCAAAATTGGCTGATGTTATTATAAAAATCATGTTGTTTATTTGTGTAGCCCCTTATATATCAAGTGTATTTATTAAAGGGACAGTCTACTCCAGAATTGTTATTGTTTAAAAAGATAGATAACCCCTTTATTATCCATTCCCCTGTTCTGCATAACCAACACAGTTATATAAATATATTTTTTACCTCTGTGATTACCTTGTATCTAAGCCTCTGCAGACTGCCCCCTTATTTCAGTTCTTTTGACAGACTTGCATCTAACCAATCACTGCCCTCTCATTTGTAAGTCAATGGGCTTGGTCACAATGTTATCTATATGAAACACATGAACTGATGCCATGTAGCTGTGAAAAACTGCCATATCCATTGAAAAAAGGGGTAACCTTCAAGGGCTTAGAAATTAGCATATGAGCCTACCCAGGTTTAGCTTTCAACAAAAAATACAAAGAGAACAAAGCAAATTTGATGCTAAAAGTGAATTGGAAAATTGTTTAAAATTGCATTCTCCATCTGATTCATGAAATTTTGATTTTGACTAGACTGTCCCTTTAAGTATATGTGTATATTATTAACGAACAAGGCACACATACAAACACTCTTGGGATTCACTTAGGAACTTAATTTGGATTTTGTATAATTAAGTGTTTTTAGAAAATTAGAATTGTTGCTTCTAGTATAAACTATTGGACATTTAACTCGATGTCTATTCTGTACACAAATCTACATCCCATAATGAATTTAAACCTTTTGGTTTCATAGCATCCAAAGTAAATATGCAAAAAAGGTCTTTTCTATTTAAACCCATAAATCTGACTCCTCCTTTGAGGCTTTTGAGGACATGATCTATAAATGTAACTGAAAAATGTGATAAAGTATTTGTATGTAAGGCAACATGCTTGGCTATAGGGGTTCTTGGAAGATCTTGTTCTATGGACAATATATGTTCCCTTATTCTATACTTAGACATATGTATAGTTCTACCTATATATTGCATCAAACAAAATTTACATGTGATCATATACACTACATAAGTAGAGCTACAGTTCAAATAATAGTGTATATTATATATGCTTTGGTTGTTGGTAGAATATTTCCGTGACCTCTATATACGTACAAGTTTTACATGGTCTATTGCCATACTTGAGGCTGCCATTTTTTTTGGTGTTAACCAAATGGTACATTGTTTTGAAGGTTTAGATAAATCTTTAGTCAACCTATTACCTATGGTAGCATTTTTCTTGGAGACAAATTTCAATGTATTCCTTAACATATTGTGTAGTTTATTGTCTCCCCTTAAAGTATCTAGATTATTATTATTTATTTATGTTTTGAAAGGGGACCAGAATCTTAGAAATAATTGTATTATTTATTTCCTGCTTTATTTGTTTGATGCGTTTTTTTGTTGTAACCTCTTGCTATGAGACGTTTCACTAAATCATTAGCACGTTTAACATAAAGTTCCTCACTACTTCCTTATTTGTTCTATGAATTGTCCCTTGAGTTCAGCTTTTTAATATGCTCTTGATGACAGGAAGCCGCTCTTATACTGTTATTTCCTGCTCTAGGTTTCCTGTATAATGAAGTTGCTATTTCCCATGATGTAATAATGCCAGATCATTTCAAATCTTTTTTTCTGATTTGCTGTGTTAAGATATTCCACAACGTTTTGTAAATGTTTGTACCTTGCCAAATTAATATCATGTCTATAAAATGACCATACTGTACTATTTCTTGTTTGTAAGGGTTTCTATCGCCAAAGATTTTATTGGACTCAAACCATATCATAAACAAATTGGCATATGAGGGGGCACATTTAGCCCCCATCGCCGTGCCTCTTTTTTGGAGATAGCAAATCCCCTGAAACAAGAAAAAGTTATGAGTCAACAAATATTCTGTCATTTTAATTAAAAATTTAATGATCCTAATATTGTAATCAGTATATCCCTTTAAGACCTGATACATACTGTAGCTTCAAGTATAATGCAGTATACTTGTATACAAGGCTACATCAATAGTTAGTCATTTAAAATTATGATTCCATTTTTCTGATAGTATCTTTTTTCTTTTTTTTAAAGTCCCAAGAGTCTTGTATGTAACCTTGGCTTTGCATTATTATGGTAAATAGAAATCTAACCATTGTCCTTATTTGTCTCCTAAAGTACCTATGGTTGAGACTATGGGGCGTTCAAGTAGATTTTTTTATATCCTTATGTATCTTGGGAATTATTTTAAAAACTGATGTATTTGGGTGTTCAACTGTTACACTATTCTAGAATAGCTTGATCTACAGTATTATACTCTTATAAACTGCTTCTTTCAATAGATTGTATAAGTCTGATTGAAATTTACTCTTAGGGTAAAAGTTAATCTAAGATTGTTTAAAGGGACATGAAAGCAATTTTTTTTCTTTCGTGATTTAGAAAGAGCATGTCATTTTAAACAACTTTCTAATTTACTTCTATTATATAATTTGCTTCATTCTCTTGATATCACTTGCTGAAAAGCATATCTAGATATGCTCAGTAGCTGCTGATTGGTTGTTGCACCTAGAGGCCTTGTGTGATTGGCTCACACATGTGCATTGCTATTTCTTCAACAAAGGATATCTAAAGAATTGAGCAAATTAGATAATAGAAGTAAATTGGAAAGTTGTTTAAAATTGCATGCCCTATCTGAATCATGAAAGTTTAATTTTGACTAGACTGTCCCTTTAAGTACAGATATATAAACCCTATTCATTGGTCTAAATGTTAATTCTCTAAAATTAATTGCTAAAGTGTTTTTTTATCTGTTACACCTGCTTTGAACATATTTTGCCATGAACGTTTTGGTAGCACACAATCTTTAATGTTTACTCTTATTTATTTTTTCTCCTTTTAAATTATTTTTTTTATAATCAATTGCAAATCTCATTTGATTAACTCAAGATTAAATGACCATAATAATGAAAAAATAGCATGCTCTAATTTGCTAGAGCATGTAATTTAACTCTAGCTACACTCCAACTCTATGTCTTTAATTCCTGCAGAAGGGGATAAAGTACTGCTTGGGAACTGCAGAGCACTGCTGGTCCCAAGAGGAAACTGCTACTCACCCAATCAGCAGCAGTATTCACACAGATGGGTCATGCAACTAGAGCTGCTGGTTGGGACAGCTGCAGTTACGACTGGAACTAGCAGTGCTTTGCGTCTTCAGAGTTGTCTTTATCTATGTGTTTAACCCATTTGTGGGGGTTATACACACAGAGTTGGGGCATTGCTAGTGTAAAATAGCATTTTTTACCCCATTATTATGACCCTTTAAATGTTTAAAGGGACACTGAACCCAATTTTTTTCTTTCGTCATTCAGATAGAGCATGACATTTTAAGCAACTTTCTAATTTACTCCTATTATCAATTTTTCTTCATTCTCTTGGTATCTTTATTTGAAATGCAAGAATGTAAGTTTAGATGCCGTCCCATTTTTGGTGAACAACCTAGGTTTTCCTTGCTGATTGGTGGATAAATTCTTCCACCAATCAAAAACTGCTGTGCAGAGTTCTAAACCCAAAAAAAAAGTTTAGATGCCTTCTTTTTCAAATAAAGATAGCAAGAGAACGAAGAAAAATTGATAATAGGAGTAAATTAGAAAGTTGCTTAAAATTGCCTGCTCTATCTAAATCCCGAAAGAAAAAAATTGGGTTTAGTGTCCCTTTAATTTCTGTAAATGTTCTGTATATTAAACACAACTGTATTCTATGCTTATTTAGACTATAGGCTAAAATGTAATTGTCTTTTGATTTCATACAGAAATGGAAGGTCCAGAGATGGGGATAAAGTCTTGTAACTCGGTTGAGGAAGAACACGACTCATACAGCAGCAAATCCTTAGCAGAGGAACTCCTTAAAGAGGACCAGCTGAGAAGAAAACTCAAATTTTTTTTCATGAATCCCTGTGAGAAATTCAGAGCGCGAGGACGAAAGCCTTGGAAACTTTGTATACAGATATTAAAAATCGCAATGGTGACCGTTCAAGTGAGTTCCAGGTTCCAGTATGTGTGTTATTAAAGGGACATTTAAGTAAAAATTTAACTTTCATGATTCAGATAGATTTTTTTTTTAAACAACTTTCCAATTTGCTTCTATTATCATATTTGCTTTATTCTCTTGATATCCTTTGTTGAAAAGGAGCCTCAGTAAGATAAATGTGCTGTTTGGAATAAACTGGTGATTGGTGGCTGCATATATGCATCTTGTCAGTAGATCACACAATGAATTCAGCTCACTCCCAGTAGTGGACTGCTGCAACTGAGCCTACTCTTAAACAAAGGATACCATAAGAATAAAGCACATTTCATAAATAAGGTACATTAGACAGTTGTTTAAAATTGCGTGCTCTATCTGAATCCTGAAAGTTTCATTTGACTTTACTGTCCCTTTTAAATATTGTTTGTAAAACATGTCCAGTCTGTTAATTTATCTAAGAAACACAGAATACCCAATCTTTCCTAAATAAAAAGGAACAAATTTAACCCCTTGGCTGCAACACCATATTGCTATGCAGTGTATTGCATTTAAGAGTATTGTTAGGTTATGAATAGACCTTTGAGGTGCATACAGCGCCCTACTCCCCAAAACTGTACCATGGGCCAGTCTTTAATGCTGCCCTAGGTCCAGACACTTATTTTTCATACAACTGACTAGTGATTTTTAAACTCATTGTCTGGCATTAATGGGATGGTTAAGTCAAAATTACATTGTCAGCATTCTGATAGAGCATTTGATTTTAAACAACTTTCCAATTTACGTCTATCATCTAATTTACTTGGAATCCTTTGTTAACCCCTTAATGACCGGACCATTTTTCAATTTTCTTACCCTTAATGACAATGGCTATTTTTACATTTCTGCACTGTTTGCGTTTAGCTGTAATTTTCCTCTTACTCGTTTACTGTACCCACACATATTATATACCGTTTTTCTCGTCATTAAATGGACTTTCTAAAGATACCATTATTTTCATCATATCTTATAATTTACTAAAAAAAAATGATAAAATATGAGGAAAAAATGGAAAAAAACACACTTTCTTCTGTTAAGTGTGATCAGTCCACGGGTCATCATTACTTCTGGGATATTACTCCTCCCCAACAGGAAGTGCAAGAGGATTCACCCAGCAGAGCTGCATATAGCTCCTCCCCTCTACGTCACTCCCAGTCATTCTCTTGCACCCAACGACTAGATAGGATGTGTGAGAGGACTATGGTGATTATACTTAGTTTTATATCTTCAATCAAAAGTTTGTTATTTTAAAATAGCACCGGAGTGTGTTATTATCTCTCTGGCAGAGTTTGAAGAAGAATCTACCAGAGTTTTTGTTATGATTTTAGCCGGAGTAGTTAAGATCATATTGCTGTTTCTCGGCCATCTGAGGAGAGGTAAACTTCAGATCAGGGGACAGCGGGCAGATGAATCTGCATAGAGGTATGTAGCAGTTTTTATTTTCTGACAATGGAATTGATGAGAAAATCCTGCCATACCGATATTATGTCATGTATGTATACTTTACACTTCAGTATTCTGGGGAATGGTACTTCACTAGAATTACACTGTAAGAAATACATAAAGCTGTTTAATAACTAGAGATTATGTTTAACGTTTTTGCTGGAATGTAAAATCGTTTTCATTTACTGAGGTACTGAGTGAATAAATGTTTGGGCACTATTTTTCCACTTGGCAGTTGCTTAATCTGTTTTTCTGACAGTTTCTGTTCTCCCTCACTGCTGTGTGTGAGGGGGAGGGGCCGTTTTTTTGGCGCTTTTACTGCATCAAATATTTCAGTCAGCAACTCATTGTATTCCCTGCATGATCCGGTTCATCTCTACAGAGCTCAGGGGTCTTCAAAACTTATTTTGAGGGAGGTAATTTCTCTCAGCAGAGCTGTGAGAATTATAGTTTGACTGAGATAAAAAACGTTTATTCTGTAATTTGTTTCCTGCTTTCAGAATTTGTTATCTTTGCTAATGGGATTAAACCTTTGCTAAAGTTGTGTTGTTTACAAGGATTGAGGCTATAACTGTTTCAATTTATTAATTTTCAACTGTCATAGATCTTCTGTGCTTCTTAAAGGCACAGTACGTTTTAATATTATTCTAATTGAATTGTATTTCCAAGTTGTAAGTTTATTTGCTAGTGTGTTAAACATGTCTGATTCAGAGGATGATACCTGTGTCATTTGTTGCAATGCCAAAGTGGAGCCCAATAGAAATTTATGTACTAACTGTATTGATGCTACTTTAAATAAAAGTCAATCTGTACAAATTGAACAAATTTCACCAAACAACGAGGGGAGAGTTATGCCGACTAACTCGCCTCACGTGTCAGTACCTACATCTCCCGCTCAGAGGGAGGTGCGTGATATTGTAGCGCCGAGTACATCTGGGCGGCCATTACAAATCACATTACAGGATATGGCTACTGTTATGACTGAGGTTTTGGCTAAATTACCAGAACTAAGAGGTAAGCGTGATCACTCTGGGGTGAGAACAGAGTGCGCTGATAATATTAGGGCCATGTCAGACACTGCGTCACAGGTGGCAGAACATGAGGACGGAGAACTTCATTCTGTGGGTGACGGTTCTGATCCAAACAGACTGGATTCAGATATTTCAAATTTTAAATTTAAACTGGAAAACCTCCGTGTATTACTAGGGGAGGTGTTAGCGGCTCTGAATGATTGTAACACAGTTGCAATACCAGAGAAAATGTGTAGGTTGGATAAATATTTTGCGGTACCGACGAGTACTGAGGTTTTTCCTATACCTAAGAGACTTACTGAAATTGTTACTAAGGAGTGGGATAGACCCGGTGTGCCGTTCTCACCCCCTCCGATATTTAGAAAAATGTTTCCAATAGACGCCACCACAAGGGACTTATGGCAAACGGTCCCTAAGGTGGAGGGAGCAGTTTCTACCTTAGCTAAGCGTACCACTATCCCGGTGGAGGATAGCTGTGCTTTTTCAGATCCAATGGATAAAAAGTTAGAGGGTTACCTTAAGAAAATGTTTGTTCAACAAGGTTTTATATTGCAACCCCTTGCATGCATTGCGCCGATCACGGCTGCAGCGGCATTCTGGATTGAGTCTCTGGAAGAGAACATTGGTTCAGCTACTCTGGACGACATTACGGACAGGCTTAGAGTCCTTAAACTAGCTAATTCATTCATTTCGGAGGCCGTAGTACATCTTACTAAACTTACGGCAAAGAATTCAGGATTCGCCATTCAGGCACGCAGGGCGCTGTGGCTAAAATCCTGGTCAGCTGATGTTACTTCTAAGTCTAAATTGCTTAATATACCTTTCAAAGGGCAGACCTTATTCGGGCCCGGGTTGAAAGAGATTATCGCTGACATTACAGGAGGTAAAGGCCATGCCCTGCCTCAGGACAAAGCCAAAGCCAAGACTAGACAGTCTAATTTTCGTTCCTTTCGTAATTTCAAAGCTGGAGCAGCATCAACTTCCTCTGCACCAAAACAGGAAGGAGCTGTTGCTCGCTACAGACAAGGCTGGAAACCTAACCAGTCCTGGAACAAGGGCAAGCAGACTAGGAAACCTGCTGCTGCCCCTAAGACAGCATGAATTGAGGGCCCCCGATCCGGGATCGGATCTAGTGGGGGGCAGACTTTCTCTCTTCGCCCAGGCTTGGGCAAGAGATGTTCAGGATCCCTGGGCGCTAGAGATAATATCTCAGGGATACCTTCTGGACTTCAAATACTCTCCTCCAAGAGAGAGATTTCATCTGTCAAGATTGTCAACAATCCAGACAAAGAAAGAGGCGTTTCTACGCTGCGTACAAGAGCTCTTGTTAATGGGAGTAATCCATCCAGTTCCACGATCGGAACAGGGACAGGGGTTTTACTCAAATCTGTTTGTGGTTCCCAAAAAAGAGGGAACTTTCAGACCAATCCTGGACTTAAAGATCCTAAACAAATTCCTAAGAGTTCCATCGTTCAAGATGGAGACTATTCGGACAATTTTACCTATGATCCAAGAGGGTCAGTACATGACCACTGTAGATTTAAAAGATACTTACCTTCACATACCGATTCACAAAGATCATTATCGGTACCTAAGGTTTGCCTTCCTAGACAGGCATTACCAGTTTGTGGCTCTTCCATTCGGATTGGCTACAGCTCCAAGAATCTTCACAAAGGTTCTGGGTGCTCTTCTGGCGGTACTAAGACCGCGGGGAATCTTGGTAGCTCCATACCTAGACGACATTCTGATACAAGCTTCAAGCTTTCAAACTGCCAAGTCTCATACAGAGTTAGTGCTGGCATTTCTAAGTTCACATGGATGGAAGGTGAACGAAAAGAAAAGTTCACTCGTTCCACTCACAAGAGTTCCCTTCCTGGGGACTCTTATAGATTCTGTAGAAATGAAGATTTACCTGACAGAGGACAGGCTAACAAGACTTCAAAGTGCTTGCCGCACCCTTCATTCCATTCAACACCCGTCAGTGGCTCAATGCATGGAGGGAATCGGCTTAATGGTAGCGGCAATGGACATAGTACCCTTTGCACGCTTACACCTCAGACCACTGCAACTGTGCATGCTAAGTCAGTGGAATGGGGATTACTCAGACTTATCCCCTTCTCTGAATCTGGATCAAGAGACCAGAAATTCTCTTCTATGGTGGCTTTCTCGGCCACATCTGTCCAGGGGGATGCCATTCAGCAGACCAGACTGGACAATTGTAACAACAGACGCCAGCCTTCTAGGTTGGGGTGCCGTCTGGAATTCTCTGAAGGCTCAGGGACAATGGAGTCAGGAGGAGTGTCTCCTGCCAATAAACATTCTGGAATTGAGAGCAGTTCTCAATGCCCTCCTGGCTTGGCCCCAGTTGACAACTCGGGGGTTCATCAGGTTTCAGTCGGACAACATCACGACTGTAGCTTACATCAACCATCAGGGAGGGACAAGAAGCTCCCTAGCTATGATGGAAGTATCAAAGATAATTCTCTGGGCAGAGTCTCACTCTTGCCACCTGTCAGCAATCCACATCCCGGGAGTGGAGAACTGGGGGCGGATTTCTTAAGTCGTCAGACTTTTCATCCGGGGGAGTGGGAACTTCATCCGGAGGTCTTTGCCCAAATACTTCGACGTTGGGGCAAACCAGAGATAGATCTCATGGCGTCTCGACAGAACGCCAAGCTTCCTCGTTATGGGCCCAGATCCAGGGATCCAGGAGCAGTCCTGATAGATGCTCTGACAGCACCTTGGGACTTCAGGATGGCTTACGTGTTTCCACCCTTCCCGTTGCTTCCGCGATTGATTGCCAGAATCAAACAAGAGAGAGCATCAGTGATTCTAATAGCACCTGCGTGGCCACGCAGGACTTGGTATGCAGACCTGGTGGACATGTCATACTGTCCACCTTGGTCTCTACCTCTGAAACAGGACCTTCTGATACAGGGTCCCTTCAAACATCAAAATCTAACTTCTCTGAAGCTGACTGCTTGGAAATTGAACGCTTGATTTTATCAAGACGTGGGTTTTCTGAGTCAGTTATTGATACCTTAATACAGGCTAGGAAACCTGTTACCAGAAAGATTTACCATAAGATATGGCGTAAATACCTATATTGGTGTGAATCCAAAGGTTACTCTTGGAGTAAGGTTAGGATTCCTAGGATATTGTCTTTTCTACAAGAAGGTTTAGAAAAGGGTTTATCTGCTAGTTCATTAAAGGGACAGATCTCAGCTCTGTCCATTCTGTTACACAAACGTCTGTCAGAAGTTCCTGACGTTCAGGCTTTTTGTCAGGCTTTGACCAGGATTAAGCCTGTGTTTAAAACTGTTGCTCCACCATGGAGTCTAAACCTTGTTCTTAATGTTTTTCAGGGCGTTCCGTTTGAACCCCTTCATTCCATTGATATAAAGTTGTTATCTTGGAAAGTTCTATTTTTAATGGCTATTTCCTCGGCTCGAAGAGTCTCTGAATTATCAGCCTTACATTGTGATTCTCCTTATTGATTTTTCATTCGGATAAGGTAGTCCTGCGTACTAAACCTGGGTTCTTACCTAAGGTAGTTACTAACAGGAATATCAATCAAGAGATTGTTGTTCCTTCTTTATGCCCAAATCCTTCTTCAAAGAAGGAACGTCTACTGCACAACCTGGATGTAGTCCGTGCTCTAAAATTTTACTTACAGGCAACTAAGGAATTTCGACAAACGTCTTCTCTGTTTGTCATTTACTCTGGGCAGAGGAGAGGTCAAAAAGCTTCCGCTACCTCTCTTTCATTTTGGCTTCGTAGCATAATTCGTTTAGCTTATGAGACTGCTGGACAGCAGCCTCCTGAAAGAATTACAGCTCATTCTACTAGAGCTGTGGCTTCCACTTGGGCCTTCAAGAATGAGGCCTCTGTTGAACAGATTTGCAAGGCTGCAACTTGGTCTTCGCTTCATACTTTTTCCAAATTTTACAAATTTGACACTTTTGCTTCATCGGAGGCTATTTTTGGGAGAAAGGTTCTTCAGGCAGTGGTTCCTTCTGTATAAAGAGCCTGCCTATCCCTCCCGTCATCCGTGTACTTTTGCTTTGGTATTGGTATCCCAGAAGTAATGATGACCCGTGGACTGATCACACTTAACAGAAGAAAACATAATTTATGCTTACCTGATAAATTCCTTTCTTCTGTAGTGTGATCAGTCCACGTCCCGCCCTGTTTTTAAGGCAGGTAAATATTTTTTAATTTATACTCCAGTCACCACTTCACCCTTGGCTTTTCCTTTCTCGTTGGTCCTTGGTCGAATGACTGGGAGTGACGTAGAGGGGAGGAGCTATATGCAGCTCTGCTGGGTGAATCCTCTTGCACTTCCTGTTGGGGAGGAGTAATATCCCAGAAGTAATGATGACCCGTGGACTGATCACACTACAGAAGAAAGGAATTTATCAGGTAAGCATAAATTATGTTTTTTCTAACTTTGACCCCCAAAATCTGTTACATATCTACAATCACCAAAAAAACACCCATGCTAAATAGTTTCTAAATTTTGTCCTGAGTTTAGAAATACCCAATGTTTACATGTTCTTAGCTTTTTTTGCAATTTATAGGGCAATAAATACAAGTAGCACTTTGCTATTTCCAAACCACTTTTTTTCAAAATTAGCGCTAGTTACATTGGGACACTGATATCTGTCAGGAATATCTGAATTTCCCTTGACATGTATATATTTTGTTTTAGAAGACATCCCAAAGTATTGATCTAGGCCCATTTTGGTATATTTCATGCCACCATTTCACCGCCAAATGCGATAAAAAAAAAAAAAAAAAGTTCACTTTTTCACAAATTTTGTCACAAACTTTAGGTTTCCCACTGAAATTATTTACAAACAGCTTCTGCAATTATGGCACAAATGGTTGTAAATGCTTCTCTGGGATCCCCTTTTTCAGAAATAACAGACTTATATGGCTTTGTGGTTGCTTTTTGGTAATTAGAAGGCCGCTAAATGCCACTGCGCACCCCACGTGTTTTATGCCCAGGAGTGAAGGGGTTAATTAGGGAGCTTGTAGGGAGCTTGTAGGGTTAATTTTAGCTTTAGTGTAGTGTAGTAGACAACCCCAAGTATTGATCTAGGCCCATTTTGGTATATTTTATGCCACCATTTCACCGCCAAATGCGAGCAAATAAAAAAAAAAAACTTTACATTTTTCACAATTTTAGGTTTCTCACTGAAATTATTTACAAACAGCTTGTGCAATTATGGCAGAAATTGTTGTAAAAGCTTCTCTGTGATCCCCTTTGTTCAGAAATAGCAGATTTATATGGCTTTGGCGTTGCTTTTTGGTAATTAAAAGGCCGATAAATGATGCTGCGCACCACACGTGAATTATGCCCAGCAGTGAAGGGGTTAAATTAGGTAGCTTGTAGGGAGCTTGCAGGGTTAATTTTAGAGATCAGCCTCCCACCTGACACATCCCACCCCCTGATCCCTCCCAAACAGCTCTCTTCCCTCCCCCACCCCACAATTGTTACTGCCATCTTAAGTACTGGCAGAAAGTCTGCCAGTACTAAATAAAAGTTTTTTTTTTTTTTTTTTTTTTAATAAAAATTATAAAATATTTTAGTTGTGATGGACCCCTGCCTTAGCACCAACCTCCCTGATCCCCCCTCCAGCTCTCTAACCCTCTCCCCTACCTAATTACCGCTATCTTGGGTACTGGCAGCTGTCTGCCAGTACCCAGTTTGGCCCCACAAACCAAACTTATTTTAATTGTATTTATAACTGTTATTTGTGTTTAATTATTTCTGTAGTGTAGCAGCCCCCCCACAATACCCCCACCCCCTCCCCCTCACAGATCCTTTTAAATATAAAAAAAATAAAATAACTTTTTTCCCCTTACTTTTTCATTGGTGTCAGTGTGGCTAATGTGCGCATGTGCACGTGCACGGGCGCCCACGTGCACGCGCACACCCGTGCACGTGCATGCGCGCATCGTGCACGCGCGCACACGCTCCCTCCTCCCACCGGTCAGAGGCACCATCGGCACCATCACTACCGGTGCAGAGAGGGCCACAGAGTGGCTCTCTCTGCATCGGAGGCTTGTAAAGGGGTATTGCAGGATGCCTCCATATCGAGGCATCACTGCAATACCCTCAGAGCTGCTGGAAGTGATTGTGATCACTTCCAGCACTCTGTCAGACAACTGACGTACCAGGTACGTCCATTGTCATTAACTGCTTGTTAATGCATGACGTACCTGGTACGTCAGTTGTCATTAAGGGGTTAAAAAGCATTTCTGGGTAGTTTTAGGAGCAGCAATGCCCTGCTGGGAACTACCTGCGGATTGGTAACTGTGCATATGCCTGATCATTGGCTCACCCAATATATTCAGCTAGCTCCCAGTAGTGCATTGCTGCCTCTTCAACAAAGGATAACAAGAGCATGAAGCAAATTTGCTAATAGAAGTGCATTGAAAAGTTGTTTAAAATTGTATGTTCTGTCTGATTTGCTAGAAAAAAGCTGGGTTTTATGTCCCATTAACAAACATCTGTGGCTTATTCTTCTCTTGGCTGTTTATAGCACACAGAACAGTGATACTTGCAGTAATATTCTCCACAAGGCTGAAAATGACATACAGACAGAGGTCATTTATTTCCCTTGGTTGCCAGTGACACAAACAGCAATGTTCTTTGCAACCTTTGGCTTCTATTAGCACACAGTTCTATACTGGATCTAGGGTCACCACCTCGGCCATGTTTTCCTGGACACTTATGAGTTATACAAGCTGCAGGGTTTGCAGAGGGCAACATGCATTGTGCTGCTGGACAGCATCCGAATATTGACCCTGGACAGCAGTCAGGGTGCCAGGAATCAGACTGTGACAAGAAGTGCAAAAATAATCACACCTTTATTAATAGCAAAAAATTATAAAAAAGTCCACAAGTCAAATAACAAGCCAGGAATCAAAACCAGAACTGGTAGTCAGACAAGCCGAGTCAGGAGCCAAAGTGAATAGTCAGACGAGCCGGAATCAGGAACAAGGAGAACAGCAGAGTCAGGAACAAGCCAGGGATCAGGAACCAGTAGGGACGTCAGACAGCCAGGTAATACACAGGAGCTCTCACAAACAGGTCTGAGACAACGCAAGGGCAAAGCATACTGAACAGAGGCCCTTTAAATAATAAGTGATGACATCACAATTCTGAGACCGCATCCTGTCTCACACGGATGATGTACACCAGTCTGGCCATAAAAGGAAGTGCAGGAAATGAGCAGCATCACACAGTATGCGCCACGGTCAGCAAGAGAGGTGAGTAAAATGGCTGCCAGCAGCACATGGCAAACAGATCAGGGAAAAACCCTGACAACAGCACTATTCATGTTCCTCACTGCAGACAATGTAGCACGTGTAACTCATTAATGTTCAGGAAAACATGGCTGAGGTGGCAACCCTAACTGGATCCCCTGACCTGCATAGTATACACACAGCTGGGATGTTATTCCCCTTCTCTCCCATAAGGAGCACTGATTAACCTCCCCACTTTGCAACAATAAGACACATTGATCTGTGTGTTTTTCCTTTTGTTTGCTGGAGTACATAGAGGTGTTTTTACCCCATTTGGTTTCCAGTAACGAACATTTAAAACCACAATTTTGCTAGTAAAGTTTGTATTTTCTCAGATCTTGTTAAGGTTACGGTTACTTTAGAGCACTGGTCCTCAGACCTTAACAGGACAGATTTGAGGATATCTGAACTGGAGCACAGGTGAAATAATCATCTGAATAGTAAACATGGTTATTTTACCCAATGTAATCCTGAAAATCTGGCCTGTTAGGGAGGCCCTTGGACAGGTTTGAAAACCCCTGCTTTAGAGGGTTTGTAGAAGTGTGAATCTAGTAGTAAGTAATATCACTCCCTTATGTACAGTTCTATTAGAAGAGGCTTAAAAAAGGACGGGTCTGCTAGAGAAGACTTAGGCATGGGGGCTGTTGTATAAGTATTCCCAATGATTTAAAGTCAAGTGCAGAGCCAAGGTCTGGACAGTCAGAAGTACAAAAGGGCTAGGAAAGAATCAGGGTAAGGAGGAGAGCCTGGTGGTCAAGCCACGTATAAGTCCAACCAATAATAAGTACAGAGGGATCAAGCAAGAGACAGTCCAATGAAAAATCCAGGTGTGAGGGCAGAGAATCAGTTCAATCAAACATCTGGATACAAGGAGTCAGGCAAGCAGACAAAACTGTAGAGGAAAGCCAGAAGTGAGGGAGTCAGAGGTCAACAGGTAATATAGGGCAGGTACAAAGTAGGATGCAGCAAAGGGCCAACTGGGAGCTAGGGAGGTGGATGACTTGATGCCAGAATTACAAAGAATCTTTGTAGAGGCATTAGGGAAATTTACAGGGCATTGTAGGAAATCTGTGTGAAATAGCTGCATGAAACCTTATTTGTGCATAGGTTTTGGTACCAATGGCAGCCTGTAGGTTTCAGTTTCAGTGCTCTCTTATGTGTGTGAGCGTAAGGTAGTGTTCCCCTAATAGCATGCCCCTTGACCGCATTGGGGATCGGAATTAGCCCATCCATTATTTTGTGTCAGTGGGGAGAGGAGAATCTTCCACAATTCAGAATTAGGGCAATGGTGGGCTGCCCCCGAGTCAAAACTACTGCACACTGCCCACCAAATCCACACTGCCCACCAAATCACTGATACCCACGGTAAACAGGTTAGCCTTAGTGTTGGCACTGAAAGATCTAGAGTAGTCAAGGAAACAATTCTTTTAATGAGTATGTTTACCTGTGATTTGCATGCTTCCAAACAATACACCTGTATAGGCCAGGGACAGTCTGTAGTATTTATAATAATTGTTTTATGCTGTGCTAGGCAAAAGATCTTATGGAGAATTTAATATTGTTTTTAGTGTCTTTAATAGCTGTTATTTAGTTAATGATCATTACTTATGGTTCTATTTTCATTACTTGTACAGTAGATACCCCGGAGTGTTATTTAAGTTTATAAATGAATCAAGAGGGTCACAAGGCAAAAAAAGGTTTGAGCAACACTTTCTTAGAACTATTTATCTAATGAAATTTCAGCTTATGACGGTAAATATTGTCTATACACATATATTATTAGAGGTGTATAGACTTTATATTATTATATAGTCCATGTCAGCTATTCCTGCAACCCTGGGTAGTAGGTCTGGCAGATAATACAAAGCTAAAAACACTTTCCTTGGAGATAGGTGCTAACATTGGCCTAGAAGATTAATTGAAACTCATTAATGAAACTAATAGCTCATTGAAAATAATTTCCGCGTCTCAAAATTTGCTAAATTTATAGAGATTTGTACACACCCCTTATCACTTCCACAAATTATGAGGCCAACTACTTTATAGTGAGTATCTTTCAGTTGTTGACTTGATGCATTGTCAATGATACTAGCATCGCAAAAATGGTTTCAAACTCTTATAGTTGGCGCCTACTGACTGTCAAAGGGTGAGACACAGCCCTAGTAACACACTGTGTCTCACTCTCTGCAGGAAATATTAACAGTTTGGAATGCCCCCCCCCCTCATTGAGGCAGATGTCATAGCTGCCTCCTTTGTTTTTTTTCATGGCTGGACCAACCACTTCGTAATGTGACACCTGTGAGTTTCTGACTAAGGGTTGTGCAATTAGGGGAGGCTGAGCTTGTCAGCACCTAACCTTAATGTTGCAGCAACACTCCGATTTTTTTTTTTGATTTTTTTTTTAATTTTCATAATATTCTCATTTTTACTTTTGCCTCCCCTGACTGCACGTCACTGATATGCACAAAAGAAATCAGTTAAAGGAAAAATGAGCTTTGGAATAGTGGGATTTGACTGTGAGACAAGATACTTTACAAAGGCAATCTTGTTTTATAAATTCCTCACCCTTCAACAATGTTTAGGTTAAATAAAAAACTACAAAATGAAAAACACTGCTTTGCCACATTTCTAGAATACCCACAACCGTCCTGTTGTTGTGTCTGTGAGGTTTCTGAGACGGTTCTTTTTCTATCCAGTGAAACTACTTTATCCTAATAAAACAGATGTGAAATAGTGTTCATTCACAAACATTTACAAAACCATGTTTCCTAAGTTTTGAAGTTGGAATTATTTATTTCCCGACTTGCTAGTGATTTTTATATGCTCCACGACATATGTATTGAGGCACTTAAAGAGATCGAAAGGTCAAAAGTGAAATGTGCATGAGTGCATTTCAATTTTAATTATAAGCATTTCTTCTGTTATGTGTGATCAGTCCACGGGTCATCATTACTTCTGGGATATAACTCCTCCCCAACAGGAAATGCAAGAGGATTCACCCAGCAGAGCTGCATATAGCTCCTCCCCTCTACGTCAGTCCCAGTCATTCTCTTGCACCCAACGACTAGATAGGATGTGTGAGAGGACTATGGTGATTATACTTAGTTTTTATGACTTCAATCAAAAGTTTGTTATTTTAAAATAGCACCGGAGCGTGTTATTACTTCTCTGGCAGAGTTTGAGGAAGAATCTGACAGAGATTTTTTACTATGATTTTAACCGGAGTCGTTAAGATCATATTGCTGTTCTCGACCATCTGAGGGAGGTAAAGGCTTCAGATCAGGGGACAGCGGGCAGATGAATCTGCATTGAGGTATGTGGCAGTTTTTATTTTCTGAATGGAATTGATGAGAAAAGCCTGCCATACCGTTAAAATGACATGTATGTATACACTTCAGTATTCTGGGGATGGTATTTCACCGGAACTACTGTGTTAAAGGTCACTAATCCTTTTAATAACTATTCTCATGTTAAACGTTTTTGCTGGAATGTAGAATCGTTTACATTGCTGAGGTACTGTGTGAATAAATATTTGGGCATTATTTTCCACTTGGCAGTTTTTTGCTTTAATTGTGACAGTTTCGTTTCTCTTCACTGCTGTGTGGGAGAGGGAGGGGCCGTTGTTGGCGCTCTTTGCTACGCATCAAAAAATTCCAGTCAGCTACTTTTATATTTCCTGCATGATCCGGTTCATCTCTGACAGATCTCAGGGGTCTTCAAACTTCTTTGAAGGGAGGTAAATTCTCTCAGCAGAGCTGTGAGAATTCTTATAGTGACTGTGAATAAAAAACGTTGTTTTGTTTTCTTATGTACAAATTTAATTAGTGTTGTTTTTTACTAATGGGAACAAACCTTTGCTAAAAGTTGTGTTGTTTTAAAGTTTGATGCTATAACTGTTTTTCAGTTCATTATTTCAACTGTCATTTAATCGTTAGTACCTCTTTGAGGCACAGTGCGTTTTTTTGCTAAAAAAGATTATAACCAAGTTGTAAGTTTTTTTGCTAGTGTGTTAAACATGTCTGACTCAGAGGAAGATATCTGTGTCATTTGTTCCAATGCCAAGGTGGAGCCCAATAGAAATTTATGTACTAACTGTATTGATGCTACTTTAAATAAAAGTCAATCTGTACAATGTGAACAAATTTCACCAAACAGCGAGGGGAGAGTTATGCCGACTAACTCGCCTCACGCGACAGTACCTGCATCTCCCGCCCGGGAGGTGCGTGATATTTTGGCGCCTAGTACATCTGGGCGGCCATTACAGATAACATTACAAGATATGGCTACTGTTATGACTGAAGTTTTGTCTAAATTACCAGAACTAAGAGGCAAGCGTGATCACTCTGGGGTGAGAACAGAGTGCGCTGACAATGCTAGGGCCATGTCTGATACTGCGTCACAGCTCGCAGAGCATGAGGACGGAGAGCTTCATTCTGTGGGTGACGGTTCTGATCCAAACAGATTGGACTCAGATATTTCAAATTTTAAATTTAAATTGGAGAACCTCCGTGTACTACTAGGGGAGGTCTTAGCAGCTCTCAACGATTGTAACACCGTTGCAATACCAGAGAAACTGTGTAGGTTGGATAAATACTTTGCGGTACCGGCGAGTACTGACGTTTTTCCTATACCTAAGAGACTAACTGAAATTGTTACTAAGGAGTGGGATAGACCCGGTGTGCCGTTCTCACCCCTTCCAATATTTAGAAAGATGTTTCCAATAGACGCCACCACTCGGGACTTATGGCAAACGGTCCCCAAGGTGGAGGGAGCAGTTTCTACTTTAGCTAAGCGTACCACTATCCCGGTGGAGGATAGCTGTGCTTTCTCAGATCCAATGGATAAAAAATTAGAGGGTTACCTTAAGAAAATGTTTGTTCAACAAGGTTTTATATTACAACCCCTTGCATGTATCGCGCCGATTACGGCTGCGGCAGCATTTTGGATTGAGTCGCTTGAAGAGAACCTTAGTTCCTCTACGCTAGACGACATTACGGACAGGCTTAGAGTCCTTAAACTAGCTAATTCTTTCATTTCGGAGGCCGTAGTACATTTAACCAAACTTACGGCTAAGAACTCAGGATTCGCCATACAGGCACGCAGGGCACTGTGGCTAAAATCCTGGTCAGCTGATGTTACTTCTAAGTCCAAATTACTTAATATACCTTTCAAGGGGCAGTCCTTATTCGGGCCCGGTTTGAAAGAAATTATTGCTGACATTACGGGAGGTAAGGGCCACGCCCTACCTCAAGACAAGGCCAAAGCTAAGGCTAGACAGTCTAATTTTCGTCCCTTTCGGAATTTCAAGACAGGAGCAGCATCAACCTCCACTGCACCAAAACAGGAAGGAGCTGTTGCTCGTTACAGGCAAGGCTGGAAGCCTAACCAGTCCTGGAACAAAAGCAAGCAGGACAGGAAACCTGCTGCTGCCCCAAAGACAGCATGAACCGAGAGCCCCCGATCCGGGACCGGATCTAGTAGGGGGCAGACTCTCTCTCTTCGCCCAGGCCTGGGCAAGAGATGTTCAGGATCCCTGGGCACTAGAGATCATATCTCAGGGATACCTTCTAGACTTCAAATTATCTCCCCCAAGAGGGAGATTTCATCTGTCAAGGTTGTCAACAAACCAGATAAAGAAAGAAGCGTTTCTACGCTGCGTACAAGATCTGTTAACAATGGGAGTGATCCATCCGGTTCCGTGGTCGGAACAAGGACAAGGGTTCTACTCAAACCTGTTTGTGGTTCCCAAAAAAGAGGGAACTTTCAGGCCAATCTTAGATTTAAAGACTCTAAACAAATTCCTAAGAGTTCCATCGTTCAAAATGGAAACTATTCGGACAATCTTACCCATGATCCAAGAGGGTCAGTACATGACCACAGTGGATTTAAAGGATGCTTACCTTCACATACCGATCCACAAAGATCATCACCGGTATCTAAGGTTTGCCTTCTTAGACAGGCACTACCAGTTCGTAGCTCTTCCATTCGGATTGGCTACGGCTCCAAGAATCTTCACAAAGGTTCTGGGTGCCCTTCTAGCGGTACTAAGACCGCGAGGGATTTCGGTAGCTCCGTACCTAGACGACATTCTAATACAAGCTTCAAGCTTTCAAACTGCCAAGTCTCATACAGAGTTAGTTCTGGCATTTCTAAGGTCGCATGGATGGAAAGTGAACGAAAAGAAGAGTTCTCTCTCTCCTCTCACAAGAGTTCCATTCTTGGGGACTCTTATAGATTCTGTAGAAATGAAGATTTACCTGACAGAAGACAGGTTAACAAAACTTCAAAATGCATGCCGCGTCCTTCATTCCATTCAACACCCGTCAGTAGCTCAATGCATGGAGGTGATCGGCTTAATGGTAGCGGCAATGGACATAATACCTTTTGCGCGCCTACACCTCAGACCGCTGCAATTATGCATGCTAAGTCAGTGGAATGGGGATTACTCAGATTTGTCCCCTACTCTGAAGCTGAATCAAGAGACCAGAAATTCTCTTCTATGGTGGCTTTATCGGCCACACCTGTCCAGGGGGATGCCATTCAGCAGGCCAGACTGGACAATTGTAACAACAGACGCCAGCCTACTAGGTTGGGGCGCTGTCTGGAATTCTCTGAAGGCTCAGGGACTATGGAATCAGGAGGAGAGTCTCCTACCAATAAACATTCTGGAATTGAGAGCAGTTCTCAATGCCCTTCTGGCTTGGCCCCAGTTAACAACTCGGGGGTTCATCAGGTTTCAGTCGGACAACATCACGACTGTAGCTTACATCAACCATCAGGGAGGGACAAGAAGCTCCCTAGCAATGATGGAAGTATCAAAGATAATTCGCTGGGCAGAGTCTCACTCTTGCCACCTGTCAGCAATCCACATCCCGGGAGTGGAGAACTGGGAGGCGGATTTCTTGAGTCGCCAGACTTTTCATCCGGGGGAGTGGGAACTTCATCCGGAGGTCTTTGCCCAAATACTTCGACGTTGGGGCAAACCAGAGATAGATCTCATGGCGTCTCGCCAGAACGCCAAACTTCCTCGCTACGGGTCCAGATCCAGGGATCCAGGAGCAGTTCTGATAGATGCTTTGACAGCACCTTGGAACTTCAGGATGGCTTATGTGTTTCCACCCTTCCCGCTGCTTCCTCGATTGATTGCCAAAATCAAACAGGAGAGAGCATCAGTAATTCTAATAGCACCTGCTTGGCCACGCAGGACTTGGTATGCAGATCTAGTGGACATGTCATCCTGTCCGCCTTGGTCTCTACCTCTAAGACAGGACCTTCTGATACAGGGTCCATTCAAACATCAAAATCTAACTTCTCTGAAGCTGACTGCTTGGAAATTGAACGCTTGATTTTATCAAAACGTGGTTTTTCTGAGTCGGTTATTGATACCCTGATTCAGGCTAGGAAGCCTGTTACCAGAAGGATTTACCATAAAATATGGCGGAAATACCTACACTGGTGCGAATCCAAAGGTTACTCCTGGAGTAAGGTTAGGATCGCTAGGATATTGTCTTTTCTACAAGAAGGTTTAGAAAAGGGTTTATCAGCTAGTTCATTAAAGGGACAGATTTCAGCTCTGTCCATCTTGTTACACAGACGTCTGTCAGAAAATCCAGACGTCCAGTCCGTTTGTCAGGCTTTAGCTAGGATCAAGCCTGTGTTTAAAGCTGTTGCTCCACCATGGAGTTTAAACTTAGTTCTTAACGTTTTACAGGGTGTTCCGTTTGAACCCCTTCATTCCATTGATATAAAAATGTTATCTTGGAAAGTTCTGTTTTTAATGGCTATTTCCTCGGCTCGAAGAGTCTCTGAGTTATCAGCCTTACATTGTGATTCCCCTTATCTGATTTTTCACTCAGACAAGGTAGTTCTGCGTACTAAACCTGGGTTCTTACCTAAGGTAGTCACTAACAGGAACATCAATCAAGAGATTGTTGTCCCATCCTTGTGTCCAAATCCTTCTTCAAAGAAGGAACGTCTTTTACACAATCTGGATGTAGTTCGTGCCCTCAAGTTCTACTTGCAGGCAACTAAAGATTTTCGCCAAACTTCTTCCTTGTTTGTCGTTTACTCTGGACAGAGGAGAGGTCAAAAAGCTTCTGCTACCTCTCTCTCTTTTTGGCTTCGTAGCATAATACGTTTAGCCTATGAGACTGCTGGACAGCAGCCTCCTGAAAGAATTACAGCTCACTCCACTAGAGCTGTGGCTTCCACTTGGGCCTTTAAGAATGAGGCCTCTGTTGAACAGATTTGCAAGGCTGCAACTTGGTCTTCGCTTCATACTTTTTCCAAATTTTACAAATTTGACACTTTTGCTTCTTCGGAGGCTATTTTTGGGAGAAAGGTTCTTCAGGCAGTGGTTCCTTCTGTATAATGAGCCTGCCTATCCCTCCCGTCATCCGTGTACTTTTGCTTTGGTATTGGTATCCCAGAAGTAATGATGACCCGTGGACTGATCACACATAACAGAAGAAAACATAATTTATGCTTACCTGATAAATTCCTTTCTTCTGTTGTGTGATCAGTCCACGGCCCGCCCTGTTTTAAGGCAGGTAAATATCTTTTAAATTATACTCCAGTCACCACTTCACCCTTGGTTACTCCTTTCTCGTTGATTCTTGGTCGAATGACTGGGACTGACGTAGAGGGGAGGAGCTATATGCAGCTCTGCTGGGTGAATCCTCTTGCATTTCCTGTTGGGGAGGAGTTATATCCCAGAAGTAATGATGACCCGTGGACTGATCACACAACAGAAGAAAGGAATTTATCAGGTAAGCATAAATTATGTTTTTTGCAATATATTCCATTAGCAAAAATGCTTCTAGCAAAAGTTATTTCTGTATTTCTGCAGCATACGTACATATCCTGTGAGGGCCAGGGACCTGTATTGAAGACTAACACCTTCTCAGAGGGCTTGGCAGTGGTGTGTATTGCTTCTGGAAACGTAATTTGTGTCTTACAAGCTAATGCTGACTCTCCGAGAAGGTGTTTTTGTTTTAATACTTGTGCACAGACCCTGACAGCATATGTGTGTATGCTGCATAAAAACAGTAATAACGTTTACTAGAAGCATTTTTGCTAATGTTAGTATACTGCAAAAATGCTTACAATTAAAATTGAAATGTACCCATGCACATTTCATGTTTGATCTTTCTATCCCTTTAATATAACTATCTATGATAATCACAGGAATGTTCCTTAGCAAAATGCTAATAAAGATAGAGGAAACAATCATCAATGGATTGCAAAAATAATCTTGTTTGAGCAATGGCAGCCTCACATGCATCCGTGAATTTAGTGTACTGTTCCTATTCCAGCCCAACTGAAATTCTTGTGTAAAGTGCACTATGTGGCTTTTTGCAGGACTTTAAAATTCTAAACTATACAATTTCACTAGAAAACCCAGCTTATAGGCTACTAATCATAATAGTTTTAAAGGGTCATTAGTCTTAAAGAGACAGTAAAGTCAAAATTAAACTATAATGATTTAGATAGACTGTGCAAATTTAAGCAACTTTCTATTTATTTGTATTATCGAATTTGCTTTGTTCGCTTTGTATCCTTTGTTGCAAAGCATATGCATATATACTCAGCAGCAGCAGCAATGTGGCTACACACATTTCTCTCTTGTTATTTGCTCACTAAATGTTTTCAGGTAGCTCCCATGAGTGCATTGCTTCTCCTTCAACAAAGGATCCTGACTGAAGCAAATTAATCTAAATCATGAAATAAAACATTTTGAGTTTCATGTCCCTTTAAAATTAGATGCACTAACACATTAGAGCAAACCATTTTTTTACTATAATGGTCCTTTAAAGCCTAGTTTCTCAACCTGTGGTTTTGGTACCCCTGGGGGTATTTGGGCATTGGCAAGGGGTACTCCAGGGATTGGCCTTTATTTTTTTTCCTGATGTAGCTATTGTAAATATGAAATATCAACAAAAGCTGTGTTTCTTATTTCTACCCTTGAGCCCTCATATCAGGGCAGAATGTGAGTATTTCCCTGCCTAGGTGGGACCACTGCTCAATCACTGATTCACATCAAATTAGTAAAACCTTAGATTCTGGCTTGTTAGTGACATATGATGGTTGGAGTTGAGATTCACTAATATGAACTGAGAAAGAGACACTTGTCACATAGACAAGTGGAAAATAAATGTGCCATATAGGTGAAGTGCATCATACTGAAGTACACAACGAGACAGATAAACTGTGCATGAAATGGTTATTAAAAATAAACCATTCTTACCATCAATATTACTTTCTTCTACAAGATACGAGTCCACGGATTTCATCCTTACTTGTGGGGTATCAACCTCCTGCTGACAGGAAGTGGCAAAGAGCACCACAGCAGAGCTGTATATATAGCTCCTCCCTTCCCTCCACCTCCAGTCATTCTCTTTGCCTGTGTTAGTGATAGGAAGAGGTAAAGTGAGGTGTTAGTTTAGATTCTTCAATCAAGTGTTTATTATTTTAAACGGTGCCCCTGTGTGCTATTTTTATTCTGGGCAGCTTCTGAAGGACCAATTGTGAGGAACTGGTGGAGTTTTACTTCACTATGCCTCCCCTTTTGGTGTTGCCTGGAGATGGACTTAGTGATTTTGCCTAAGACCTTTTTTTCTTATCCA
Organism: Bombina bombina; assembly: GCF_027579735.1. Taxonomy (NCBI): domain Eukaryota; kingdom Metazoa; phylum Chordata; class Amphibia; order Anura; family Bombinatoridae; genus Bombina; species Bombina bombina. The sequence continues at coordinate 95,284,431 of NC_069508.1, read as the reverse complement.
CAGGACCTCTGGAGGAGATAGTGGACCTCTGGACACTGTGAGTAACATCATGCTGTTACTCAGCATGGAGGTAGGTGCAATTTATTTTCAGGGGCTTGCAGCAGAACTCTGAATTAACTTGCTCTATCACAGTAATGATTAATTCCCAGACAGTCAGGCAGTAGGACCTAGTGCACTGGGATATTTATACCCTTATTAATTTTTTTTGGCTTTTAACATTTTTCCTTTTACTGTGAGCTGGCAGCTTTTGGGTATATTATAAGTTTTATTCATTATGGCTGACGTTGGGGCTTTCATTTTGGGCAAGTCTGTGTAAAATGGATTACGTTTTGTTGGTGACGCCCACGATGGGCGAGGCTTCATTTGCATGCTTTCTGTAGCGCCATTGCATAGATATTTTAGTCCGGTGATGGTTCTCTACTCCGGAGCAGCTGTTTACCTCGTTCTAGTGCTGCTAGATCAGGGGGTCACGAGTCCGGGTCTCATCCGGAGCCAGGTAGGAGCCGCAGCAGAGCTGTGGCAGGGTGACTGGAGTTCTAACTCCTGTTTCTTTCTAACGGCCAATGTGAAGGTTAATGCAGAGCTTCTGTGTGACTTCACTTTTGTTATAATCGTTTTGTGGGCTAAAAGACTGAAGTATTTTTGTCAGAAAAATAAACGTTTTTTATTTCTTAAAGACACAGTACAAGATACAGTAAACTTTTGTTTAATAAAAAAGATCTGACTCAAATTTATTTGGTGTGCAAATAAAGTTTTATTAAAGACCCAGTACATGTTTTTGTCAATTAAAGAATTTTTTTTTTTTCTTTTATTTAAAGAGACAGTAAGTTGGTAACTTGCATCTGTTATTATGGAAGACATGGTTCAGAATATATGTCTCATGTTTAGATGCCATTGTGGAACCACCTGTCACCCTTTGTGACAATTGTGTGGAGAGGGCAGTACAGGGTAAAATGAAATATTTTTTTAAGGATGATTCTCTATCCACTAAGATTTAGGATTTGCCGCAATCTTCTCCCCAAGCGTCACAGCCTTTAACACCAGCTCAAGCTGCGCCATCTGCGTCTGTTTCTTTTACTTTGCAAGATATGGCTACAGTTATGTCATCTACCCTTACAGAGGTTTTGTCTAAGTTACCAGGGTTACAAGGCAAACGTAGCAGGACAGAATCGCAGGGTCTCCCTGTAGCTTCTGATGCTTTGATGGCTATCTCTGATTTACCCTCCCAGGCCTCTGAAGTGGAGGGTAAGGTGACTTTGTCTGACGGGGAGCTGTCTGACTCAGGTAGTGCTTTACCCCAAACAGATTTGGACGTCATGTCCATTAGATTTAAATTGGAACATTTCCGCTTATTACTTCGGGAGGTTTTATTGACTCCGGATGATTGTGATTCTATTGCGGTCCCTCCAGAAAAATTGTGTAAGATGGACAGATATCTCCCTACTTACTCAGATACCTTTCCAGTTCCTAAGAGAATTTCGGAAATTGTCACCAAGGAATGGGAAAGACAGGGTATCCCATTCTCCCCTTCCTCTATGTTCAAGAAGATGTACCCTATAACTGACACTGTGCGGGATTCTTGACACACAGTCCGTAAGGTGGAAGGTGCTATTTCTACTGTAGCTAAGCGTACAACTATTCTGATTGAGGACAGTTGTGCTTACAAAGACCCTATGGATAAAAAATTGGAGGATCTGCTAAAGAAACTTTTTGTTCATCAGGGTTTCCTTTTACAACCGACGGCCTGCCTTGTACCAATTCCCTGAAGGCTCAGGGTGTATGGACTCCGGTGGAGTCTCTACTTACAATCAATATTCTGGAGTTGAGAGCAAAATTCAATGCGCTTCAGGCGTGGCCTCTGTTGGCTTCGGCCAAATTCATCAGATTCCAGTCGGACAACATCACGACTGTGGCTTACATCAATCATCAGGGAGGAACGAGGAGTTCCTTAGCGATGAAAGAAGTATCCAAGATAATTTGATGGGCGGAGGCCCACTCTTGTTATTTGTCAGCAATCTATATCCCAGGAGTGGACAACTGGGAAGCGGACTTTTTAAGCCGACAGGCTTTTCATCCAGGGGAGTGGGAACTCCATCCGGAGGTCTTTGCCTCACTGACTGATTCTCCGATGGGGCAGACCGGAATTGGATCTGATGGCGTCTCGACAGAATGCCAAGCTCCCAAGATACGGATCCAGGTTGAGGGATCCTCAGGCCGAACTGATAGATGCCTTGTCAGTGCCTTGGTCGTTCAACCTAGCTTATGTGTTTCCACCGTTTCCTCTCCTTCCCCGGGTGATTGCTCGAATCAAGCAGGAGAGAGCTTCAGTAATTCTGATCGCGCCTGCATGGCCACGCAGGACTTGGTATGCAGATCTAGTGGACATGTCCTCTCTACCTCCGTGGAAACTTCCGGTGAGACAGGACCTTCTCATTCAGGGTCCTTTCCAACATCCAAATCTAATTTCTCTGCAGCTGACTGCTTGGAGATTGAACGCTTATTTCTATCTAAGCAGGGATTCTCTGATTCGGTCATTGATACTTTGATTCAGGCACGTAAGCCTGTCACTAGAAAGATCTATCATAAGATATGGCGTAAATATCTTTTTTGGTGTGAATCCAAGGGCTACTCATGGAGTAAAGTTACGATTTCCAGGATTCTGTCTCTTCTTCAAGAAGGATTGGAGAAAGGGTTATCAGCGAGTTCCTTAAAGGGACAAATTTCTGCCTTTTCAATTTTGCTACACAAACGTTTGGCAGATGTTCCAGACATTCAGTCTTTTTGTCAGGCTCTAATCAGAATTAAGCCTGTGTTTAGACCAATTGCTCCACCCTGGAGTTTGAATTTAGTTCTTAACGTTCTTCAAGGTGTTCCGTTTGAACCCATAGATATTAAGTTGTTATCTTGGAAAGTTTTGTTTTTGGCTGCTATTTTTTCTGCTCGTAGAGTTTCTGAGCTTTCAGCGTTACAATGTGATTCGCCTTATCTTATCTTCCATTCTGATAAGGTGGTTTTGCGTACCAAACCTGGTTTCCTTCCTAAGGTTGTTTATAATAAGAATATTAATCAGGAAATTGTTGTTCCTTCATTATGTCCTAACCCTTCTTCTAAGAATGAGCGTATGTTGCATAACTTGGATGTGGTCCGTGCCCTGAAGTTTTACTCGCAGGCGACTAAGGATTTCCGTCAATCATCTTCATTATTTATTGTTTTTTCCGGAAAGCGTAGGGGTCAGAAAGCTACGGCTACCTCTCTTTCTTTTTGGCTGAGAAGCATCATCCGTCTAGCGTATGAGACTGCTGGACAGCAGCCTCCTGAAAGAATTACGGCTCATTCCACCAGGGCTGTGGCTTCCTCATGGGCATTTAAAAACGATGCTTCTGTTGAACAGATTTGCAAGGCTGCAACTTGGTCGTCTCTTCACACTTTTTCCAAATTTTACAAATGTGATACTTTTGCTTCTTCTGAGGCTGGTTTTGGGAGACAGGTTCTTCAAGCAGTGGTGCCTTCTGTTTAGGTCCCTGTCTTGTCCCTCCCTTTTATCCGTGTCTTGTAGCTTTGGTATTGTATCCCACAAGTAAGGATGAAATACGTGGACTTGTTGTATCTTGTAGAAAAAAAGGAAATTTATGCTTGATGCCTGATAAATTGATTTCTTCTACGATACAAGTCCACAGCCCATCCTGTTATTTTTTAAGACAGGTATATTTTTTATTTTTAGTTAAACTTCAGTCACCTTTGCACCTTTGGCTTTTCCTTTCTCTTCCTAACTTGGGTCGAATGACTGGAGGTGGAGGGAAGGGTGGAGCTATATATACATCTCTGCTGTGGTGCTCTTTGCCACTTCCTGTCAGCAGGAGGTTGATATCCCACAAGTAAGGTTGAAATCCGTGGACTCGTCGTATCGTAGAAGAAATCAATTTATCAGGTAAGCATAAATTTCCTTTTCTTCATTATGCAGAAAAGTTTATTTTCCTAATTTTAATGTAAGAAGCGCATTAATTTCATATAATCATTAATACCAATGGACTATAATATCTGTGTTTTAGTATTGTAAAATATTGATTTCCAGAAAACATAAAATAAATATCTATATATATATATATAGCCAAACAAGAAATTGCACTCACAGGACTTTTATAAAGAATAACAAAGTTATTTTTAATGGAACGTTTTCGGGTATGTACTACCTACCCTTCATCAGCAAGGGTAGTACATACCCGAAAACGTTCCATTAAAAGTAACTTTGTTTCTTGTTTGGCTATTGTTTTATATTGTTGCACCCAGGCAGCTGACAACGGTGGATCGACCTGCAGAGAAGATTTATATATATATATATATATATATATATATATATATATATACTTCATTAAGATATCAGATACAACTTGTGAAATCAAGTAATACATGATTTTCATTTTTGCTCATGTAAAATATCAATAACATTTGTGCTACAGTTGGGGTACATAGAAAACAAGTGTATGCCTACAGGGGTACCTGCTACAAAAGGGTTGAGAAACACTGCTTTAAAGGGACAGTAAACCTTAAAATTAATGTTATATAATTCTGCACATAGTGCAGAATTATATAACATTATATTAGCCAACCATTTTTTAACATAATATTGCCTTTTTATTTTTAGCAAAAAACGCTGTTTTACAGACCCGCTCTCTGGGCTCTGCTGAGCGGGTCTGTTTTTTTTCCTCAGCGCATTGGGCCAGCTGTATAGTCACAGCCCGGCCCGACCGCGCCATAAGACTAAGTGCAGCTCGCTCCCGCTCTGTCTGACAGCAGGAGCGAGCTGCACTTAGTCTTATGGCGCGGTCGGGCCGGGCTGTGACTATACAGCTGGCCCGATGCACTGAGGAAAAAAAACAGACCCGCTCAGCAGAGCCCAGAGAGCGGGTCTGTAAAACAGCGAGTGGGGCACTGCAGAAATAGATTTGCAGAGTTACCGAGAGGGTCACTCTGTGGCCCTCTCTGCATCGGACAGCGGTGGTGCCGATCGTTGGTGGGTGGGAGCATAAGGAGGGAGGCGGGTGGGCGGCCCATTGCTAGAGGAGGCGAGAGGAGGGCAGGAGTGGGTGGGACCGCCTGGCCACACTACAGGTAATACAAAAAATAAAAACTGCGTCATTCAAGATACCAAGAGAACGAAGAAAAATTCATAATAGGAGTAAATAGGAGTATCATGTGGCAGACATGAGCCAATCACAGACTAGTATACGCATACCCTGTGAGCTTGTGCACATGCTCAGTTGAATCTTGTTCCCCAGAAAATGTGAATATAAAAAGACTGTGCAAAATGTAATGATGGAAGTAAATTGGAAAGTGTCTTAAAACTGCAAGTTTTTTTTTTAATTATAAAAGTTTATTTTGACTTGAGTGTCACTTTGAACAGATTTGTTGACCCCCTAAATCAAAGTATATTGCAAAGTTGTTGTTTTTTTACAAATCTAAACATTTTATCTAAAAGTATCAATGTATTTACTGACCCTTTTAATGCTGTACATTTTACCTGCCTCAGACTAATATATCTTAGTCTATAGTTTGTGCTGTCCTGTAAAGGCTACTCATTCAGTCATTCATTGTATCATTGCTGTATAATAATATACTGAGAGCCAGAACAGACAAGTTCCTATAATTACACACAATTGAGATCTGTGACAAAGTGTTCCCTCTCTAAACCTCACATGTCTGTGGTAATCACCAGGCTGTTTGAAGGGTTCCATGTGATGCACACTTTATTTATTTATTCTGATTTTCTTGGCCTGCTCATTTAAGAATGTTCAGGATATTGAGCATAATCATAATATATTCCCTAATAGAAGGTTTCATGCTTTGCTAATTATTGTAACGATTTAAGAATAGTTCATTGTATTCTGTTCTCTAAATATATCTCATTACAAACTTATATAATCTTGTACGTTCAGTGGTACATTTAGATCTTGCCTTTTGGCACCGTCAAAAAAATGTCATATTATAGTCGTTTCATATGCATATGTCACATGTCAACAGATAAAGTTTTCCTGTTAGAATAACTCTCAGAGATCAATAGCTAATCCCCTGTTAGCGACTTATGGAACAGTATTAACTAGGGTTCCAACTGTCCTCTCCATAAATATGGGACAAGATATAGGTATTGGGGTTAGGCTTGCCAGGTGTCCAGTATTCAACTGGACAGTCAAGTATTTAAGCTGGCTGTCCACAAAAATACAGGACACTTAAAGGGACAGTCTAGTCAAAATTAAACTTTAATGATTCAGATATTATTATTCTTTATTTATAAAGCGCCAACGGATTCTGCAGCGCTGCCCATGGGTACAAAGATAAAAGTGCAACGGAGAAACAATACAATATAAGACACAATTTTACAGACAAATACAGGGGGAATTGAGGGCCCTATTCATGGGAACTTACAATCTAGATAGGGCATGCAATTTTAAACAACTTTCCAATTTACTTTTATCATCAAATTATTTTGCTCTCCATATATTCTTTGTGGAAAGCTAAACCTAGGTAGGCTCATATTCTAATTTCTAAGCCGTTGAACTGCCTCTTACCTCAGTGCATTTTGACAGTTAGACAGCACTAGTTCTTGTGTGTCATATAGATGACATTGTGCTCTGCAGAGGCTTAGAAACAAGGTAATCACAGAGGTAAAAAGTATATTAATATAACCGTGTTCTTATGCAAAACTGGGGAATGGGTAATAAAGGGATTATCTATCTTTTTAAACACTAAAAATTCTGGAGTAGACTCTCTCTTTAAATGTTCAGTTTTTTTAAGTTCTTTAGTGTTCGCTATATGTAACATGACTCATATGCCTAAACGCAATACAAATATGGAACAGTAAGAAGTGAGGGTCAGCCAGGAGTATCAGATCATTTCTGTTAAAGTGTTGCTGGCAGCTTAAGAGGTAAAATTATTGATGGTATGTTACTAGCTGCCAAGAGGTAAAATGACTGTTTAGCTGTGAAAGATATAAATTGTGGGTCAAGAGATGGATTTATGTAGAGCTATAAGGGGGGCAATGTGTGACCCTCATCTTCCATTGTGCCCAATTTACTGACAGATGGTCCAGTATTTTTGTAGGGGACAACTGGCAACCCTAATTGGGGTGCTCCATAGACCTGCCCCCCTAGTTATAATGTTGAATTATCCTTCTCCACTTAAATGTAAATATAAGTTGACTTTATTCAAACTGATGCTACATTATGTCAAGCATTTCATTCCAAAAAGATGGAAGTGGTACCCATGGTGTTGGAGTCTTGTAACCTATACTTTGTTATATAAGTTTTCTAGTTTTAAAGGGACAGTCTACCCAAAACTTTCCTTTAATTTGTTAACAATTATCCATTTTACTTGCTGGAGTATATTAAATTGTTTACAAATAACTCCTTAGCCTTTATATTGACATTTGAAATAGCTGATTTAGCCTGTGGTAACCCTACCTATACTGAAATTTTCTATACGTAGGTATGAGAATAGTTGTTTTTTTCCCCATAGTTGAGAAACTATGGGAAAAAAAACATACAGCAGAACAAATTACACCCCCAGTTGGAGGTGGAAGAGATAATGCTCTAAAAAATGTATTTTCAATTGTTCTTTCTAAGTATTGTACAGAGACAGAGATAAGAAAGCATTTGAGTGATAAGATAACAAGATCTGAATTGTCTGCAAGCTTAGCCTATTTTCTTTTTAATGACACGGTGAGTCCACGGATCATCTAATTACTATTAGGAATATCACTCCTGCCCAGCAGGAGGCGGCAAAGAGCACCACAGTAAAGCTGTTAAATATTACCCCCCTTCCCTCCACCCCCAGTCATTCTCTTTGCCTATGTTGAAAGCAAGGAGGTGATAAAGTTTAGGTGTCTGAAAGAAGATTCTTCAATCAAGATTTTATTATTTTTGAAGTAGAGCAAGTTTGTTCTGCTTCTTCCTGGGGTTTAGCCATAGCCCATGTCAGTCTCTTCAGTAGAGCAGTGGTGGCTTTTAAGCAATTGGGAACTTGTGGGGTATAATCCCCACTGCGCCTCCCAAACAGTGTTGCTGCCCTGTCTGGAAAGTCTGATTAGGATTATTCTGTCTTTCTTTATCTTTCACAGGTCCATGTGAGGAGATGCGCCTCTCAAACTGAGTGAGCTGCCCTGCTGCTGGGCAGTGTCTGTATCAAGGTAAGTGCCTTTTTCTGGGATCAGAGAATATGGCACTTTTACAGTTCTGTATGGGACTTATTTGTTTTCAATCCTTCTTTGGGCTAAGGATTTTGGCAGTTATGCAGGCACTAGGGGTTGAGGAGTTTGTTTTTTTTAGCTGCGGGTATGTGTTACATATGTTATGGCTCAGCTTCGGGTTGTTTCCGGATATGGTGGTGTGCGTTTTTTTGTACTTTTCACATGGAGATAAGTGCTTTTAGTGTGGTTTGTTGCAATCCCTTTTTCATTATGTCAGGGATAATGGTGACCGGACTGGATCAGTTTGTTTTGCCCTTGTTTTGGGGGGTGGGCTTTCTCTGGCGGCAAGTCAGTGTTGCGCACTTCTGGTTTCTCCTGTGCGATCCGATCGTTGCAGCTCTGCTGGCAAGAAAGTGGCAGGTAGGCACTTCAGCAAAGACTGCTGAGGTGAAGAGATTGATAGTGGAGTACACCTAGCGCCTACTAAATAAGACCTCTGGCTTTGATAATTTGACACCTAGTTGTCAAAATGGAAAGATGAAACTAATAAGGTATACCAAAGCGCCAACTATACGAAGGCTGGGTCTGGACCAAATGCAATATTATCAAACGATTACAATAGACAATTTATTGAGTACACAAATAAGTAAAAAACCTGGATCCATGTATAAACAATCAAATTTATACAACAATAATAGCTAAATGAATAGTTGAAACAAATAGTTATGTAACGGATATAGCATTTAAAATTGTGCAAACATTGCTCTTAAAAATATTCCTAAAAAATTCCAAATTTAGTATAAGGCTCACAAGAGAAATTCAATTTTGTGTTTACCACATACACATACACAAATTTATACAGCAAAGATAGCTAAATGAATAGTCAAAACAAATAGTTATGTAGCAGATATGGCATTTAAAATTGTGCAAACATTGCTCTTAAAAAATATTCCTAAAAAATTCCAAATTAAGTATAAGGCTCACAACAAAAATTCAACTTTGTGTTTACCACATACACATAATAGGTGAAATATATTAGTCAGGTATATAATATTATCTAACCAATAATGTTCTCGATCTTATGCCATGCTCCTAAATATTGCCAATAGTTACTAATGTGTAAGGCTCTGAGTTAGACCTTTAACTGTGTGTCTTTAACTGTGTGTTTAACACATACACATTGTCAAGTGAAAAATATTGTGACAGCAATATGCCAATGTAAAAAATGTGTATCAAAAAAAGTTGTGCGCAAAAATTAGTGTACAAAAAATATTGATGGTCAAAAAAAATAGGTTGTTCTTCAAAAAATGTGAATTAAGAACAAAGATTGTGAAAAATGAAAAACCAAAAATTCACAAAAACATTGTGGTGTGTTCAAATAGTGACTTGTATAAATGTAAATAATAGTCCAACCGTTAAAAATAGTCCAACAGTGAAAACTTAATAGAAAAAATAATCCAACAATAAATTATGATAAGTAGTGTGTCTCTTTAAGAAAAAACAGTAATCCTTAAAGTGTTGTGAATCCTAAACAGCAATAGTTATGGGGATTTTCCAAGTGTTTTATGCTGAATAGCAGTGTCAGTACTTGCTAGCCGTTTTCCAACCCAAAATTCTATCTTCTTGGCAAATATTTTGTTATAATCCCTGGATGATCCTTCTGTAAAAGAAAGATATGATGGTGTAGATTGTTTTTAGATCAATAGAAAATGAAATTGTGCTTACCAGTTGACGCGTTTCGGTCACAAAGAGACCTTTATCAAGACTCTGTCTGAGGTTGTGTGTGGCAGCTGCCTTTTTATTTAAAGTGACAGTAGCGTTTTTTTGTTTTATTATATTAAAATGAAATTGACCATTTTTATATAATTTATTGTTTCATTGAATTTAATTTATACCATTTTTATTCTGTTTGAGGTAAAGATGGATCAAGAGGCCCTGCAAGTTGTAACATGTAGCTTGTGCTTTGATTCTAATGTTGAACCACCTTTCTGTTCCTCATGTATTGAGAGAACTTTACAGTACAGGGATAGACTTTTTGTTTCTTAGCCATCATTGTCTAAGGCGGATGCTGTTCAGGAGTCTCCTGAGGAGAAAGTTGCAGCGTATCTAGAACAGGTGTCCCAAGCATTAGCAGCCCCTCCAGCAGTGCCCTGCGCTTCCTCTCACATTACAGTAGGAGTTACTTTACAAGACATTGCTACCCACATATCCTCTGTGGTAACTGATGCACTGTCTGCTTTTCCCATGCTACAGGGAAAGCGTAAGAGGAAATATAAGGAGTCAGTGAGTAAGGTTTCTGACACAGTCACGGCTACTCCGAATGAACCCTCCCAGAAGTCTGAGGAGGAAGATTCTTCGGTGGCATCTGAGGGTGAAATCTCGGACTCAGATAGTATCATTCCTTCTGCTGACGCTGAAGTTGTGTCCTTCAGGTTAAAGCTAGAACACCACTGTTTGTTACTTAAGGAGGTTTTGTCTACCTTGGACGACTCCAACATGACTGTCGTGGTCAATCCTAACAAGTCTAGTAAGTTAAACAAATACTTTGATGTACATTCTATGGTAGAGGTCTTTCCTGTCCCTGACCGGGCTACAGAGATTATTGCTCGGGAATGGGAGAGACCTGGTATTCCCTTTTCTCCATTGTCAATTTTTAAGAAGATGTTTCCAATTGCTGATTCTATCAAGGAGTCTTGGCAGACGGTCCCTAAGGTGGAGGGGGCTATTTCCACCTTGGCTAAGAGAACCACTATTCCCATAGAGGATAGCTGTTCTTTTAAGGATCCGATGGATAAAAAGTTGGAAGGGTTACTAAAAATGATGTATGTTCACCAGGGTTTACAATGGCAACCTGCGGTGTGTATTGCTACCGTCACTATTGCGGCAGCATACTGGTTTGATGCATTGTCTGATTCTATTCAGACAGACACTCCCCTTGACGAGATCCAGGATAGGATCAAGGCCCTTAAGTTGGCCAATTCTTTTATTACGGATGCTTCCCTACAGGTTATTAAGCTGGGAGCAAACATTTCTGGGTTTGCCGTACTGGCCCGCAGAGCCTTAAGGTTGAAATCCTGGTCTGCGGATGTGTCGTCTAAGTCTTAGCTTTTGGCGATTCCCTACAAGGGTAAGACTTTGTTTGGGCTGGGCTTGGCTGAAATTATTTCCGACATTACGGGAGGAAAGAGTCATTTCCTCCCTCAGGATAAGAGGAATAAGCAGAAGGGACGTCAGAGTAATTTTCGTTCCTTTCGAAACTTCAAGGGTAAGCCTTCCTCTCCCTCTACAAAGCAGGAACAGTCCAAGCCTTCCTGGAGGACCAACCAGTCATGGAACAAGCGAAAGCAATCTAAGAAGCCTGCTATTGACTCAAAGTCAGCATAACAGGTCTGCCCCCGATCCGGGACCGGATCTTGTGGGGGCAGACTTTCCTTCTTCGCTCAGGCTTGGGTTCGGGATGTTCAGGATCCCTGGGTGGTGGACATCGTGTACCAGGGATACAAACTAGAGTTCAAGACCTTTCCTACCAGGGGCAGGTTTCTGCTCTCAAGATTATCTGTAGACCAGATAAAGAGAGGCGTTCTTACACAGTGTTCGAGACCTTTCTGACCTGGGAGTGATTGTTCCTGTTCCAATGCAGGAACAGGGTCTGGGATTTTACTCCAATCTGTTCGTGGTTCCAAAAAAAGAGGGAACTTTCAGACCAATTTTAGATCTCAAAAGTCTAAACAAGTTCCTCAGAGTACCGTCCTTTAAGATGGAAACTATTCGATCCATTCTTCCCTTGGTTCAAGTGGGTCAATTAATGACAACAGTAGATTTAAAGGATGCGTACCTGCATGTTCCCATCCAGAGGGATCATCACAAGTTTCTAAGGTTCGCATTTCTAGACAAACACTTCCAGTTTGTGGCTCTTCCATTCGGCCTTGCCACAGCTACCAGAATTTTTTCAAAAGTCCTGGGATCCCTGTTGGCGGTGCTCCGGTTGCAGGGCATTGCAGTGGCGCCTTATCTGGATGACATTCTGGTTCAGGCGCCATTCTTTCAACAAGTGAACTCCCACACGGAGATGTTGTTATCCTTCCTGCACTCTCACGGATGGAAGGTGAATTTGTGAAAGAGTTCCTTAATTCCAGCTACAAGGGTAGTGTTCTTGGAAACCATAATAGATTCCCTATTGATGAAAATATTTCTGACAAAGGTCAGAAAATCAAAGATCTTCGATTCTTGTCTGGCGCTTCAGTCCTCTCCTTGGCTGTCAGTGGCTCAATGTATGGAGGTGATCGGTCTGACCGGTTATGCATGCTCAGACAATGGAACGGGGATTATGCGGATCTGTCTCCGCGATTACATCTGGATCAGGTGACAAGAGATTCTCTTCTTTGGTGGTTGTCTCAGGAACATCTCTCCCAGGGAACCTGCTTCCGCAGACCCACCTGGGTGATTGTGAAAACAGATGCCAGCCTGTTGGGATGGGGAGCAGTCTGGGACTCTCTAAAGGCTCAGGGGATATGGACACGGGAGGAGTCTGTTCTCCCCATAAACATTCTAGAGCTGAGGGCAATCTTCAATGCTCTTCTGGCCTGGCCTCAGTTAGCTTCAGCCCGGTTTATCAGGTTCCAGTTGGACAACATAACTTCAGTGGCTTACATCAACCATCAGGGAGGAACTCGGAGTTCCTCGGCCATGATAGAGGTAGCCAAGATTATTCAGTGGGCGGAGACCCACAACTGCTGTCTATCTGCGATTCACATTCCAGGAGTGGACAATTTGGAAGCGGATTTTCTGAGCAGACAGACCTTTCACCCGGGGGAGTGGGAGCTCCATCCGGAGGTGTTTACCAGCTTGATTCTCAAATGGGGACAACCGGAACTGGATCTCATGGCATCTCGTCAGAATGCCAAACTCCCGAGGTACGAGTCGAGGTCGAGGGATCCTCCGGCTGTACTGATAGATGCTCTGGCGGTCCCTTGGAATTTCAGTCTAGCATACCTATTTCCTCTGTTCGCTCTCCTTCCTCGGGTCATTGCTCGAATCAAACAGGAGAGGGCGTTGGTGATCCTCATCGCTCCGGCGTGGCCTCACAGGATCTGGTATGCAGACCTAGTGGAGATATCATCTCTTCCAACTTGGAGACTTCCATTGAGGAAGGACCTTCTACTTCAAGGGCCCTTCCTTCACCCAAATCTAGTTTATCTGAAGCTCACTGCTTGGAGATTGAACGCTTAATTTTATCTAAGCGTGGTTTTTCGGAGTCGGTCATTGAGACCATGATTCAGGCTCGTAAGCCTGTGACTAGAAAGATTTACCATAAGATATGGTGTAAATATCCTCATTGGTGTGAATCCAGAGGCTACTCTTGGAGTAGAGTTCAGATTCTTAGAATTTTGTCCTTTCTCCAGGAGGGTACCTTGAAGAGTTAAATATCTGCCTTGTCTATTTTGTTGCATAAACGTCTGGCGGATGTACCAGACATGCAATCTTTTTGTCAGGCCTTGGTCAGAATCAGGCCTGTGTTCAAACCTGTTACTCCTCCCTAGAGTCTTAATCTTGTTTTTAAAGTTCTTCAACAGGCTCCGTTTGAGCCTATGCATTCCTTAGATATTAAGTTATTATGTTGGAAAGAAGTTTCTTCTTTCTGCAGAATCTCAGAACTCTTGATGTTGCAGTGTGATTCCCCTTATCTTATTTTTCATTCTGATAAGGTATTTCTGCATACTATGTTGGGGTTCCTTCCTAAGGTGGTTTCAGATAGGAACATTAATCAAGAAATTGTTGTTCCTCCTTTGTGTCCTAACCCTTCTTCTCATAAGGAGTGTCTGCTACACAACCTAGATGTGGTGAGTGCGTTGAAATACTACAGGCGACTAAGGATTTTCGCCAGTCGTCATCTCATTCTTCGAGGGCTGTTTCCTCTTCCTGGGCATTCAAAAATTAAGCTTCTGTGGAACAGATTTGCAAGGCTGCAACTTGGTCCTCTCTACACACTTTTTTGCAAATTCTATAAATTTGATACTTTTGCCTCGGCTGAGGCTTCTTTTGGGAGAAAGGTTCTTCAAGCAGTGGTGCCTTACTTTTAGGTTCCCTGTCTTGTCCCTCATCTGTGTCCTCTAGCTTGGGTATTGATTCCCAATACTAATTAGATGATCCGTGGTCTCACCGTGTCATTAGAAAGAAAAAAAAAATTATGCTTACCTGATAAATTTATTTCCTTCTTGACACAGTGAGTCCACGGCCCGCCCTGTTTTTTAAGACAGGTTTTTGTCGTATTATAAACCTCAGGCACCTCTGCACCTTGTTACTTCCTTTCTTTCCTTTACTTCGGTTGAATGACTGGGGGTGGAGGGAAGGGAGGTGAGATTTAACAGCTTTGCTGTGGTGCTCTTTGCTGCCTCCTGCTGGGCAGGAGTGATATTCCCAATAGTAATTAGATGATCCGTGGACTCACCGTGTCAAGAAATAAATAAATGTATCAGGTAAGCATAAATTTTGTTTTTATGGGCTGTGGTTTCAAAGAGCTAATTCAGCTATTTTATTTTGCAAAAAGAAGAACAAATGAGCAGTTTCTAATATATTTAATACGTTGCAGCTGATATAACAAGTCATGGGAAACGCATTCAGGGAAAAACGATTCAACAGTGAACTGTCCCTTTTAATGAGCTGGGAAAAGAGATATTTGCTTAAAGGGACAGTCTAGTCCAAAATAAACTTTCATTATTCAGATAGGGCATGTCATTTTAAACAACATACCAATTTACTTTTATCGCCAATTTTGCTTTGTTCTCTTGATATTCTTATTTGAAAGCTAAGGAGGTTTATATTCTAATTTCTTAGACCTTGAAGGCCGCCTCTTATATGAATGCATTTTGACAGTTTTTCACCACCAGATGGCATTAGTTCATCTGTGCCATATAGATAACATTAAGCTCACGCATGTGGAGTCACCTAGGAGTCAGAACTGATTGGCTAAATTGCATGTCTGTTAAAATAAGTGAAATAAGGGGGCAGTCTGCAGAGGCATAGATACAAGGTAATCAGAGAGGTAAAAAGTGTATTATTATAACTGTTGGTTATGCAAAACTAGTGAATGGGTAATAAAGGGATTATCTATATTTTAAAACAATACAAATTCTGGTGTAGACTGTCCCTTTAATGGTAAAATACTTCTTGAACAGTAAGCCACACAAACCCATTATTAAAGGGACACTAGCATTAAAATGAAACTTTCATGATTTAGATAGATTAAATTGGAAAGTCTCACTTTCATTATCAAACTGTGCAGTCTTTTTATATGCACAATTTCTGAGGCAACAGCTCCTAATGAGTATGTGCAAGAGTTCACAGTGTATATGAATATGAGTCAGTTATTGGCTGTCACATGATACAGGGGGTGACAAATTGGAGTAATTTTTGTCAGAAAAATCTGCTCAGTTACAATTTAAATTTAAAACTTGTTGATAATGCAGTTGTACTGTATTTAAAGCGACAGTCTAGTCAAAATTAAGCTTTCATGATTCAGATAGGACATGTAATTATAAACAACTTTCCAATTTACTTTTATCATCAAATTTGCTTTGTTCTCTTGGTATTCTTTATTGAAAGCTAAATCTAGGTAGGCTCATGTGCTAATTGTTAAGCCCTTGAGGGTTACCTCTTATCTCACACAGTTTTTCACAGCACAACAGTGCTAGTTCATGTGTGCTATATAGATAAGATTGTGCTCACTCCCATGGAGTTATTTATGAGTCAGCATTGATTGGCTAAAATTCAAGTCTGTCAAAATAACTGAAAATAAGGGGACAGTCTGCAGAGGATTAGATAAAAGGTAATCACGGAGGTAAAAATATATTTCTATAACAGTGTTGGTTATGCAAGACTGGGAAATGAGTAATAAAGGGATTATCTATATTTCAAAAAAATAAAAATTCTGTAGTAGTCTGACCCTTTAATGGTCCTTTAAAGGGATACTTAACCCAATTTTTTTTCTTTAATGATTCAGATAGAGCAGCAATTTTAAGCAACTTTCTAATTTGCTCCTATTATCAATGTTTCTTCATTCTCTTGCTATTTTTATTTGAAAAAGAAGGCATCTAAGCTAAGGAGCCAGCCCATTTTTGGTTCAGACCCTGGACAGCACTTGTTTATTGGTGTGTGAATTTATCCACCAATCAACAAAAATGGTCCGGCTTCTAAACTTACATTCTTGCTTTTCAAATAAAGATACCAAGAGAATGAAGAAAAATGATAATAGAAGTAAATATAAAATATTAAAAGAAAGTTGCTTAAAATTGCATGCTCTATCTGAATCATGAAAGAAATTTTTTTGGTTCAGTGTCCCTTTAATTAAAGTTTGATTCTTTTTATAGAGTTGTTCAATGTGTGGTTTTAAAGGAATTGCTTCCCTGTCTGTTTTATCATCTATGAATCATAGCTATCTTTTTTTTTTTTTCATTACTCTCTCTTTTTGTAAGATCAATACTCAGGGACAGTATCCGTTTGTAATTCTTCTTGCCCAGGTGACTTTGCACTTGGGTAAATATTTTGTTAGCTTAGACATACCACCTATTTTGTTTACCTTTTTGTGTATACAATGATACTCTATCTCTGTTTATAAAGTTTAGTCTGTTGTCTGTTTATGTTTTCTTTATTTTTCTTGTTTTATTGACTAGGTGACCTTGTTTGTCGTGCATTTATAATTTACTTTCTTCTGAGTTTCTTGATATTGACATACTTTGTTTATGAGACGTGAGACTTGTTTATATTGTTGTTTCCTGATATTTGAAAAAATGTAATAAAAACTTTCATTTGAAAAAAACAAACTGGAAAACTAAGTGACTCGGCGGCACAGGTGGTAGATTAGGGTTACACGATTGGCTCCTGTCAAAAATTCTTCCTTAGGATCCACTTTTAACACCCATATATATTTTTCACAGTTGAGCAGTAATTGTTTCCCCTTGGCTGCCTTAAAACACAAATCAGTTGTTTTACTTCTTTGACTGCACGTAGCAGACAATTGGGATTTGACCCTCTAATTTCAGTAGCACACACAGAGCAACAAAGCTTTACATTCCTGCTTTTTAAATAAAGATAGAAAGAGAACAAAGACATATTGATAATAGGAGTAAATTAGAAAGTTGTTTAAAATTGCACGCTCTATCTGAATAATGAAAGAGAAAATTTGGGTTTAGTGTCCCTTTAAATAAATTTGTCCCCTTTACAAATGTATATAGAAATACAGGTCAAGTCATAAAGCAAGGTTATTTATAAGAGAATTTCAATGCAAACTATAGCTATAAAATGCTATACACATACACACCACTTGTATTTGCCAGCCATCACAAGCAACATATGCAATTGTTCACAATGTTTTCTGGTATCTAGTGGGTTAATACAAACACAGCCTGCAACTGCTCACTATGTGGCTGCCAATAACAATTTGCCTAAAGCAAGGGGAGGGCTCACAGCCTCACAAAGTACTGCCGGTGTCTTAAATTAATATGTCTACCATTGGAATTTCACTACCTCGTCACTTCCGGTGAAGTGTCTTAAATTAATATGTCTACCATTGGAATTTCACTACCGCGTCACTTCCGGTGAAGTGTCTTAAATTAATATGTCTACCATTGGAATTTCACTACCGCGTCACTTCCGGTGAAGTGTCTTAAATTAATATGTCTACCATTGGAATTTCACTACCGCGTCACTTCCGGTGAAGTGTCTTAAATTAATATGTCTACCATTGGAATTTCACTACCGCGTCACTTCCGGTGACGTGTAGTCAGCTTCTGGAGGGTTGTGGCGCTCTCTGCGCATGTTTAAGGCACAATAAACAGCGCTCACTGGAGGCCCAACCTCCTACAAACAGCTGACAACTTACTTTAGAACGCCGGTGTTCTAAAGTAAGTTGTCTACCGCGTAGGAATTACCGCCCGATCGCTCTCTGTCCTCTCCATAACACAGATTTCATTTTGCAATCATTTTGAAATAGGAACTAAATACAGCAAGTAAAAACTTTTTCGCTGTTCTATACCTTTATAGCAATATCTCAAATTAGTAAACGCTGTACCGTGCTGTATTTTTGTGTATTATATTTTTGTGTTTTCTGAATGATCATTTCCTAAAGCCTCCATTAGACATTGGTGGAAGCAAGAAGTCAGATAATTCATAACGAGGTAAAAACGACTGAGGATTATATTGGAGGCTTTAGGAAATGATCATTCAGAAAACACAAAAATACAGCACAGTACAGCGTTGACTAATTTGCGATATTGCTATAAAGGTATAGAACGGCAAAAAAAGAAATAAATACAGCAAGTAAAAACTATTTCAAAAGTATTGCAAAATAAAATCTATGTTATGGAGAGAAGGACAGAACGATCAGGCGCCAATTCCTACGCGGTACACAACTTACTTTACAACACCGATGTTCTCAAGTAAGTTGTCAGCTATTCTGCCTTAAACAGCTGTTTGTAGGAGGTTGGGACTCTAGCGCATGAGCAGTGAGTGCCACAAACCTCCAGCAGCTGATTAAAGTCACCGGAAGTGACGCGGTAGTCACATTCCTACGCGGTAGACAACTAGCTTTAGAACACCGGCAGCTCAGCTAAAGTGAGTGACTGAGGAGGGAGCAACTGTCACACTGCCCTCTAGTTCAGTGCTCTCTTGCTGCATGGGAGGGAAGTATGGAGAAAAGTAATGAGCGTTACTACCAAACATATCAGCCAGGCAGATAAAGTCAAGTGAATAACTGTACATGCAGCTGAAGTGGGAGCCCATATTGCTTGGCTGCTGTCTGCAGTTCCTTCACCTCACAATTCAGCTGAACAAGGCATTCATTAAACACAGCAGGAATCCCTGCATAATGGTGCGTCTGGATTCCTCTGTTCCACCCCCCTGCTCACGCCTATGAATATTAAACTATATGACTGTGCTTGGAGGAAGCCAATGGGCTGGGCTACTATATGCCACCAACACCTGTTTAATCTGAGAAAAAAGGGCATATTTCCCTATGCTCCTGTGCGAGGCCCCATCATGAGGGAGGTCTTAGGCGATTGCTTATTTGGCCTAATAATAGAGCCGCCTCTGTCTTTTTAACCGCTTCTGCAAGCCTCATGCAATACAGAGCTAGCCCCCTAGTTTCAGCAACTTAGTGCATAAGGTTAAAGGGAAAGTAAACACCTTGAGATTTTCATAGAAAATGTTTAGTTATACGTAATAAGACAACTTTGCAATATACTTTCAGTATTTATTTTGCCGGTTCTATTAACTTTGGAAATTGTGTCTTTTTAAATTCCCAGAGCTGGAAATGCACCCTGTTGACTTCTCAAAGCTAACACTGCTACATATTTTCCCCTAATTGTCTTTAACAGATAAGAATTGCAAAGTAATTCACTTTATACTACCTTAACCCTGAGCCAATTTTTTTTTTTTTGCTACCCACATTTAAAGAGACACTCAATCAAAATTAATCTTTCATTATTCAGATAGAGCATGCCATTTTAAATAACTTTCCAATTTACTTCTATTAACTAAATGTTCACAGTCTTTTTATATTTAAACTTTTTGAGTCACCAGCTCCTACTGAGCATGTGCAAGAATAAGTGTGTATGCATTTGTGAATGGCTGATGGCTGTCACATGGTACGTGTATGCATTTGTGATTGGCTGATGGCTGTCACATGGTACAGGGGGAGTGAAAAAAACATAACTTAAAATTCTAAGAAAAAAAAATCTACTACTCATTTAAAGTTCAGACTAAGTGCTATTGCATTGTCTTGTTATCTTGCATTTGTTGATTATGCAAATCTGCTGTGTTGACTGGTCCTTTAAACCCTATTGTAAGTCAAATGTCAGTGAGGGACCCACATACATTATATATTGTTTTCTTCAGCAAGCCCAGCATATTCACAATATACTATTATTTTTTTTATAATTCATGGCATGTGAGATAGCTGCAGCAAAAACTGTATAAAAAAAAAAAGAATTTATCATTTTCACTTAGACTTTAGTAAATAATATTGAAAATGGCCAAGAGAACACTGCTGTTATTGTGATCACCTTGCTAAATTGGCATCATGGGTAGTAACATGTGAAATAGGGGCTCATACAGGCTTTTGGGGGTTATAATATAGATTAGAGAGGCCCCAATGCGCAGTACAAAAAAAAAAGTACTTTTTTTGCAAAGTGTATACTGTTACCAGTGATCACCTGACTATACAGACAAAATTCTTTTTTTGTCTGCTAGATAATAAACTTTATTAGGGCTCTCTAGAGATACCAGATTTTTTATTGTACATATAATGATCCAATCCCAAGCAATTCCCATGATAATTTAAAAGAGCAGGTCAATTCTCTTTCAAATGAGAGGTCTTGGAGGTTTGTTGCTGCTAAGGGAGCTGAGATTGAGGGGTTTGAAGAACCTCCCCCTTTCCAGCTCCCTCGCAGCTACACAAAGCTTCCCGGTTTTGCCCCCTTTGTGATGTCACCACATGCATACGTGGTGACATCACCAGCACTGACATGGAGCCTGGAAGTGCTGCTACTAGGCCACCAACCTGTAGTGTGGGGGATCGCCAAAAACAGAGTTTAATCTGCAATCCCCCCTGCATGATGAAAAGGGCTTGTTTTTGGCCCTCAGGCCGCAATGTGCGTACAGTAAAAACTGTTTTTCCCTAAATATGTTTTCAGCTGCAGAGTATAAAATGTATGGGGTGGGGTTCTTTGGGTTCGTTTTTGTGTATGAAATAGCTGATTATGGCCCAAATTATGAGTGGAGCGCAAATGTTTGCGTTTCAAGCGATAAGGGGTTTATCGCAAGTGTTTATACTCGTCGTGCTTGCCGCTGTTTTTACGAGTTGAAAGTAAACACGATCACTTGAGCACAATCACAATTTACACTAGAATGATTACGACGTCCTGAGAGCTCTGGCTAACTTTAACAAAACTTAAAAGTTGCACAAAACACATAAAAAAATCTGTGTATATTTGTATTTATGTATTTATATGTGTAGATTTGTATTTATATGTGTATATTTGTATTTATGTATTTATATGTGTATATTTGTATTTATATGTGTATATTTGTATTTATATGTGTATATTTGTATTTATTTATTTATATGTGTAGATTTGTATTTATATGTGTATATTTGTATTTATGTATTTATATGTGTATATTTGTATTTATATGTGTAGATTTGTATTTATATGTGTATATTTGTATTTATGTATTTATATGTGTATATTTGTATTTATGTATTTATATGTGTATACATATATACACATATAAATACATATAAACAAAGGTAAGAAAACACAAGCGCTAAAAGTCGTATAATTCCAAATGAAAACCAAATTGTGCCAGTAAATTTCTCTATAAAATGAGCATTATCATAAATATAAATACATATAAGCAACTTTAAATCCGTAAAATCAAATAAGCTGTAGCTTCAGCTGATAAAGTGTACCCCTTACACTGTTAGATGTATAAAACAAGCAAGAAAAATCACAGTAAAGCACACAGAACAATTGTCTAAAAATCAGTAAATGTCTTTCAGTTAAAAGATCCCAATGTGTAATCCTCAATGTGCTTATTTCTCTATCAGAAAAAACTTGGCCAGTAGTCTTCTTTTACCGGCGTCAAATGGAAGGATAGGAAATATCCCAGAACAGAGTGAGTTTATTAAATGAGGTAAGCAGTACTCACGGTAGACAGGGTAGTCCTTCACAGCAATAAGATGAAGGCAGAGAATGGTCAAGACAGGCAGAGGCAATCCAGCAGTATAACAATTCAGGGGTAAACCAATAGAATGGTCAGGAACAGGCAGGTGTCAGCAACAAAGGAAATCCAGCAGTAAAACAGTTCAGGGGTAAACAAATATAGAATGGTCAGGAACAGGCAGGTGTCAGCATCAAAGAAAATCCAGCAGCATAACAGTTCAGGGGTAAACCAATAGAATGGTCAGAAAGGCAGAGTTCAGCAATGATAAGGCAATCCAGCAATACAAGGGTTAAGCAGGCAGAGTGGTCAGACAGGCAGAGTTCAGTAACGATATGGCCATCCAGCAGTAAAAGGGTTAAGCAGGCAGAGTGGTCAGACAGGCAGAGTTCAGTAACGATATGGCAATCCAGCAGTACAAGGGTTAAGCAAGCAGAGTAGTCAGACAGGCAGAGTTCAGTAAAGATATGGCAACCCAGCAATATAAGAAATACAGCACCCAGGAGCACACACAGTAACACCTATAATTAGGCAGTGTAGTAAGGGAAATAGAGTTTTACATAGGCGCAGATTGGTGCCAAGGAGGACACACAGGTGCAATCAGGAGCGGCATCCAGGAGAGAGAGACAGCGTGTGGCGATGACGTCATCGCCGCACGCTCTGAACCACCGCCGCATCTATGGCAACGACCATAGCAACAAGTCAAGACTGCCGCGTCTATTCTTTTAACTGTCGTATTCCCAGCTTTGTTTATGAAACCGAGTTGAGTCACACTGAGACAACTAGCAATTACTCATGCAACAAGACGAGACCAGGAGGAGTTCTAAGGGTGGAATACTCTCCCTGTTACTCTCCAGGATTGAACATTTTACTTACCTCATAGGATTGAGGTAAAGTCTGGTGAGCACATTTGTTTTTAACTCAATTCACCATTTATTCGGATCACAGCACATTGTGGACTACACATTGTGATCTTTTAACTGAAAGACATTTACTGATTTATAGACAATTGTTCTGTGCGCTTTACTGTGATTTTTCTTGCTTGTTTTATATAAATACATATGTACACATATAAAGAAGTGTATTGGAGCCCTTTGCAGTTACGTAAATGAAGACATGTAAAAACGTATTTCTGCAATATTCATCCTATATAATAAAAGGACAGGTATGTTTGTCCGCAGCTGTCATGCGCAGTAGCGACTGCGTGTGACAAACATACCTGGCCATTGACACTGTAACTGAGGATCAGACACCAGAGTGGGTGGACGTGATCGGTTGTGGAGGCATGACTGAGGGCTTGGCCATGCGGGAGCGGACGTGATGGGGGTGTGACCGGGCGGGAGTGGGCACAGCAGGGGCGTGACCAGACGGGAACATGGGCGGGTGGGTGCACTGCCCTGCAGAAAATGGCCCATGTACACGGGCTTTAGGGCTAGTATTTAATAAAATGTTATACTGTGTTTGTCTTGTAAGTATTTCAATTTCCAATGCACATAGCAGAATATGGTCTAAGTATATATATATATATATATATATATATATATATATATATATATATATATATATAACAACAATTAAAATTGTGGGGAGGCAAAAAGTGAATTTAAAATCCTCCACTAAATACAAAATGTAGAGAAAATAACTCATTGTGTAACCCATTTACAAATTTAGACAAGTCAGAAGACTTGCTTTTCCCACAGAAACTCTATGAATACATTGTTTCCAATGCAGCAAAGGATTCTGGGTAAGATATGCAAATGAGGTTCACAATGACTCACTTTTTTACTTTTAGCCTGCTTTTTAAGGCAGACTTCCATTTACGCCATAGCATTGCCGTATTACACAGCTTTTAAGCTTAGCTAGGGTTAGTACAGTGATTCAGACCAATCCCAGGACAGCTGTTTCGTGCTTTTTGCCACTCATCAGCTGGGAGTAGGTTGAATCACTGCTGGGTAAAGTTGATTTCTGGGCAAAATACAACAACAGTTAAAATTGTGGGGAGGCGAAAATTGAGTTTAAAATCATCCACTAAATACAAAAAGTAGGGAAAATAATTTATTGTGTAACCCATTTACAAATCTAGACAAGTCAGAAGTCTTGCTATTCCCACAAAAAAAGGATTCTTTTACTTTTAGCCTGTTTTTTAAGGCAGACTTCCCTTTACGCCATAACATCGCCGTATTACACAGCATTTAAGACTTGTGGACTTTTTATTATTTTTTGCTATTAATAAAGGTGTGATTATTTTTGCACTTCTTGTCTCAGTCTGATTCCTGGCACCCTGACATTACGCAAGGGCCATGAATCCTGATGGTGATAATAACCCACCTTTACCTACCATCATTTCCAGGATGGATGAACAGGATCACTGCTTGGATCAATTTACACTAGCCCTGCAAACCCTGCTGACTCGCACTGCACATTTGGACCAGAGTGTCCCACAAGTTATGGCTGCTCCTGTTTCCACTGCTGCACCTAGTCCTACCAAGAGCATGTCCGGTTCTGCACCTCTACCTCAGCGATATGGAGACGATCCTATTCAATGCAGAGGGTTTTTGAACCAGGTGGGCATTTACTTTGAGACGTTACCTCAGGCGTTTCCCTCTGCTCTGAAAGAGCTAAGGTGGGATTTCTCATCTTGTTACCCTCTGACACAGCTCTTGCCTGGGCTAATCCCTTGTGGGAGACTAATAAACCTGTAAATAAATTTGATTTCAAATTACCCTGAATTTGTTGATGTTCTGGCTAGCTCCTCCTATGCTGCTAAACGACTCATGTCCATTCAGCAAGGTACAAGATCTGTTGCTCAGTATGCCATTTAGTTCCGTACGCTTGCCGCAGAGGTAGGTTGGAACAATGAAGCCCTTGTTGCCACCTTCTTTCATGGGCTCTCTGATGCGATTAAAGACGAAGTTGCTGCCAGAGATTTACGAGAGGATCTCGAAGTATTGGTGTCTTTTTTAATCCTAATTGACATCAGATTAAGTGAGAGGCCCTCTTTCAAGGAGCACTTGCGAAAGCCTCCTGTTACGTTGTCTCCTACCTGTTCATTCCCACCCATGCCTCCCTCTCCTCCCATGCCTCCTGGTCCCGAGTCACCAGGTACTGCTGAGCCAATGCAGTTGGGATTCATGCATCTCTCCGTGGCGGAGAGGGCCTTTAGGAGGAGGGAGGGGCTCTGCCTCTATTGTGGGTTACAGGGCCACCTTTTAAAGTCTTGTCCTACACGGCCGGACTTGTTTTGTCATGTTCTGGAAAAGGTAAAAAAACAGAGGCGCCACCATGGCCTAGTACCACCAAAACATGTGTATATAGATATACAGGTAGATGTGGATACTCGCAAACAGAAAGCACCCAACGGTGCTAGTGGAGCAGGCTGGAGCTTCACAGTAGTCCTGCTCACTGATTATCCTCAGCGTAGATACAATCAGAGTTCCTTGGAAAGGCCTATGGTCTTGTGCCTAGGAGAGCAGGAGAGGCAAACCAACATGGCCCAATATCATTTAAACAAGGGAAAGTGTAACCATAAGATTATACTTACAGGATATCAAGCACCTACAGGTACAATCTCAGCAAACTGGGACCAAACCGTCGCCCAGTAGACTATAGACACTGGGCAATCCACAGCAACCAGCAAGAAAATGGTGCAGTATTCACAAAATGTGATATATCACAACAGCAAGTGTTCTGTGTTTCTATGATTGGACAACCAATTAAGGCTCACACCTATGTGTGTTCACAATTAATGAGTTGATACCAACTCATTAATTGTGAACACACATCTACCTGTATATCTATATACACATGTTTTGGTGGTACTAGGCCATGATGGCGCCTCTGTTTTTTACCTTTTCCAGATTATGAATACCAGGATAGCCGTCCTTTGACAGAGTGCTGCCTCCTCATTGGGATCATCTTGTTATATTGGTTTTATGGACTTTATTTCTTTTACTGTGTTTTTTTTTTCTGACATTGATATTTATATGTTTTTATATTGTGTTGCTTGTTATGATTTTGTGTTGCATTTTTTATCTATGTAGGAAAATTCTGATTGGCTGATGGAATCAGCCAATCAGAATCAAGTTCAATCCGATTGGCTGATCCAATCAGCCAATCAGATTGAGCTCGCATTCTATTGGCTGTTCCGATCAGCCAATAGAATGCGAGCTCAATCTGATTGGCTGATCGAATACTAGAATTAAGGGAATTAATTTGTATTACTATCAGCAATAGCAGTTTATAGCAAAATGTTTGGTTTAGTGCACTTGACCATGAATCATTGATGTTTTCATGAATTATAAATAGCTTTGCTTCTGTGTTTTGTTTAACACACCCATGATAATGAAGACTATTTATTTTTATATATATATAGAACACTTTTTATTAATAAAAAAACAAATATATTATATTTAATGTGTGTGTGTGTATATTTACAGTTGTGCTCATAATTGTACATACCCTGGCAGAATTTATGATTTCTTGGCCATTTTTCAGAGAATATGAATGATAACACGAAAACTTTTCTTTCACTCATGGTTAGTGTTTGGCTGAGGCCATTTATTATCAATCAACTGTGTACTCTTTTTAATTCATAATGACAACATAAACTACCCAAATGACCCTGATCAAAAGTTTACATACCCTGGTGATTTTGGCCTGATAACATGTACACACGTTGACACAAAGGGGTTTGAATGTCTATTAAAGGTAACCATCCTCACCTGTGATCTGTTTGCTTGTAATTAGTGTGTGTGTGTGTATCAAAGGTCAATGAGTTTCTGGACTCCAGACAGATCCTTGCATCTTTCATCCAGTGCTGCACTGACGTTTCTGGATTCTGAGTTATGGGGAAAGAAAAAGAATTGTCAAAGGATCTGTGGGAAAAAAGGTAGTTGAACTGTATAAAACAGGAAAGGGATATAAAAAGATATCCAAGGAATTGAGAATGCAAAGCAGCAGTGTTCAAACTCTAATCAAGAAGTGGAAAATGAGGTGTTCTGTTTGATAACATACTGCATTCATCTTGCCATCAATTCTGACCAAATTTCCTGTGCCTTTGTAGCTCACACATCCCCAAAACATCAGCGATCCACCTCCGTGTTTTACAGTAGGAATGGTGTACCATTCATCATAGGCCTTGTTGACTCCTCTCCAAATGTAGCATTTATGGTTGTGGCCAAAAAGCTCAATTTTGGTCTCATCACTCCAAATGACTTTGTGCCAGAAGGTTTGAGGCTTGTCTCTGTGCTGTTTGGCATATTGTAAACGGGATACTTTGTGGCATTTGCGTAGTAATGTCTTTCTTCTGGCGACTTAACCATGCAGCCCATCATTCTTCAAGTGCCTCCTTATTGTGCATCTTGAAACAGCCACACCACATGTCCTGTATTTCTGAAGTTATTTGTGGGTTTGTCTTTGCATCCAGAACAATTTTCCTGGCAGTTGTGGCTGAAATTTTAGTTGGTCTACCTGACCGTGGTTTGGTCTCAACAGAACCCCTCATTTTCCACTTCTTTATTAGAGTTTGAATACTGCTGATTTGCATTTTCAATTCCTTGGATATCTTTTTATATCCGTTTCCTGTTTTATACAGTTCAACTTTCTTTTCCTGCAGATCCTTTGACAATTCTTTTGCTTTCCCCATGACTCAGAATCCAGAATCGTCAGTGCAGCACTGGATGAAAGATGCAAGGGTCTGTCAGGAGTCCAGAAACTCATTGACCTTTTATACACACACACTAATAACAAGCAAACAGATCACAGGTGAGGATGGTTACCTTCAAACCCCTTTTTGTCAACTTGTGTGCATGTTATCAGGCTAAAATCACCAGGGTATGTAAACTTTTGATCAGGGTCCTTTTGGTTATTTTCAGTTGTCATTATGTTTTTAAAAGAGTAAACACAGTTGATTGATAATAAATGGCTTCAGCCAAACATTAACCATGAGTGAAAGAAAAGTTTTTGTGTAATCATTCATATTCTCTTAAAAATGGCCAAGAAATCATAAATTCTGCCAGGGTATGTAAACTTATAAGCACAACTGTATGTGTGTGTGTATATATATATATATATATATATATATATATATATATATATATATGTATATGTGTGTGTGTGTATATGTATGTGTGTATATATATATATATATATATATATATATATATATATATATATATATATATGTATTGTGTGTGTGTATGTATGTATGTGTGTATATATATATATATGTGTATATGTATATATATATATGTATATATGTATGTGTATATGTATATATATATATATGTATATATATATGTATATATGTATGTGTATATATATATATATATATATATATATGTATATATATATATATATATATATATATATATATATATATATGTATATATATATATATATATGTATATATATATATATATATATGTATATATATATATATATGTATATATATATATACAACAACATTTAAAATTAGGGGGAGGTAAAATGTGAGTTTAAAATCCTCCACTACGCACAAAATATAGAGAAAATAACTCATTGTGTAGTTCATTAACAAATCTAGACAGGCCAGAAGGCTTTTTTTTCCCCACAGAAAACCTCTGAATTACATTGTTTCCAATGCAGCAAAGGATTCTGGGTAATATATGCAAATTAGATTCACAATGACACAACTTTTTACTTCATGTTTGAATCAATGCTGGGTGAAGTTGTGTTAGTTTTAAATGTTGTTGTATTTTGCCCGAAAGCAGTGATTCAAACCTACTCCCAGCTGATGAGTGGCAAAAACCACAAAACAGTCTGTCCTAGGATGGTTATGAATCACTGCACTAACCCTAGCTAACCCTAGCTAAGCTTATAAGCTGTGTGAACAGCGATGCTTTGGCGTAAAGGGAATCTGCTAAAAAGCAGACTTGAAATAAAAAGGTGTGCCATTGTAAACCTTATTTGCATATCTTACCCAGAATCATTTGCTGCATTGGAAACAATGTAATTCAGAGGTTTTCTATGGGAAAAACAATATTTTATGTATGTATGTATGTATATATATATATGTGTATATATATATATATATATATATATATACATACACATATTTGTGTGCGTATACTATGATACTGTACATATATATGACATAGTTACTGACATGTAAGGGTTAAAATTTGTATGTATAAATTTGAAGCTGTGGGGGGTGTTAACCCTGATGAAGTGCCATTGTCTCAGGCATGAAATGCGTACGTTTTTCAGAGACAAATTACGTGAAAATGGTTAAAAAAAAAAATCCACTACACATAACTAAACATTTATATTACAATCTCAAAGTATTTAATGTCCTTTTAACCTCTAAAAATGTGTTAAACACATTTTAAGACTGTGGGAGCGACAAGCATTGCAGCTCTCAAGCAGAACACTGTGATTGACGGTTGTGTGATCACTGCTCCTGATAGACTGGCGGTTTCCTGTTCTGGCGCTGCATTACTTGCGGCTTAGTTATCTACGGTCAGTAATGCAAAAATTAAATGCTTTCATTAATGTCCATTTAAACACATTTCTACGCTTCTGAGTTTGACTCCTTTATTCGGAAATCAAACCAATCCTTTGGGAAATTTTGAAAGTTTCCTTTTTTTTTTTTTTTTTAATTGAACAAGGAAAGTATTTATTTGTGACCTAAAGATACTTTAGCCCTACATTTCTAAATACATGTCCGGGAGCAAAGTGATGTAACCGTATTAATAGTTCAATCTAATACAATATGGTTAGTTATGGTAACAAATTATTATTTGGTCTAAATTATTCAACTTATGCTTTTATCTTTTAGCTTGTTTTATTCGGACTCAGTAACCAGCTGGTAGTTGCTTTTAAAGAAGAGAACACTATAGCCTTCAAGCACCTGTTCCTGAAAGATTATAGGGATGGGAAGGACGACACTTACGCAGTCTACAGACGGGAAGAGGTTTATGATCATCTCTCCTTTGCAATTAACCGGGTAAGGAAAAAAAGGTATTGGTATTTTAAGTTTTAAGCTATATCCTATGGTATATGTATTTTCCAAAAACTTAAAGGGACCTAAAATCCAAAATCTTTCTTTCATGATTCAGATAGAACATACAATTTTAAACAACTTTCTAATCTACTTCTATTATCAAATTTTCTTTGTTTTCTTTTTATCCTTTGGGGAAAAGCAGGACGGTAAGTTCAGGAGTGTGCACGTGTCTGCTGCACAATATGGCAGCAGTTTTGTAGGAATGTTGTACATTAGTGAGAGCACTAGATGACAGCACTGCTCCAGACATGTGCACGCTACCTATCTAGATATCTCTTCAAGAAAGAATAACATGAGAACAACACAAATTTCATTATAAGTAATTTGGACATTTTGGTTTCATGTCCCTTTAAATGAAACATCCAAAATGGTAAATAGAGAAGGTTTGAAATACAGAAAATAATTGCAAACTGTAATTGTAACTTATGAAGTTGTTATAAGCAGTTGAGCAGTCATGAATCTCTTATTTACAAAACAGGAGTTGGACATGGGTGGACTAATGCCAATGTTCAGCATAGCCATAATTCTTTATGATTGATTTCAGCATCTTTGGTTCAGCACCTGGGTAGCACTTGCTGATTGGTGGCTAAATGTAGCCACCAATCAGCAAGCGCTACCCAGGGTGAAAAAAATTTAATATTGGCTTAGCTTTGGGGTGTGATAAAGGCTTAGCAGCAAAAGAGTTAAACAGCTTTCTTTATTATCATTAATAGTACTGGAAACCGTAAAAAAAAATTATTTAAAAGATACAAAACATCAAATATAAAATATATTACAAACAAATGACCATTTCCCCCCTCAAGCAAGTTTCCTTTTGCTTTAGTGATCTTATGATTGCAGAAAGTTCAGTCTTTACTGGAAAAGTATTTTCCTTCTGGCCAGATTTACAGTCATCCTATATGTGACCGTATTTTACATACTATACAGCATTCATGATAACCTCTGAAGAAATAGTTCCATAAAGCAACATCATGAAGACTGAAGTATAAATTACTTTTCACCTAATGAGAGCTTTAGGCATTTTTTTTTTTTTTTTTTTTTCGGTTCCCCAACTATTTTTAGATACCCACAACAAACAGATTTGGGATTTTTCAATAAAAGCGCGTTTGTGCTACATGTGAGCTAACTGAAAAAGAGGAGAACTTGTCAATGACTTTAGGACCACTAAAGTCAAAATTAAACTCTCATGATTCAGATAGAGCTCACAATTTTAAACAACTTTTCCAATTCATATCCATTATCTAAATGTGCACAATCTTTTTATATGCACTCTTTCTGAGTCACCAACTTCTACTGAGCATGTGCAACAGTCACAGAATATACATGTATGCACTTTATGATTGGCTGATGGCTGTCACAGGATGCAGTGAGAAGGAAAATAAATTGTCAGAAAAAAAATCTACTACTCATGTGAAATTCATAAGGTATTAAATGCCCTATTGCCCTGAGTTGTTGACTTAATAAACTTAACCCAAATAACAATTAAACTAAGTAATTATAATAAAACATAATAAAAACACAGAGACAAGATTGAGTATAAGACCAGTGGGTCGCATTTATTGTAGAAGACAAGAAAACCGGTAGTGACATTTTTTAACTTGTGGCTGCAATCAGGGCCTAAGTATAAAAGAACCCATACAAAGTGAAATGGTCATGGGCCAGAGCAACTGACAAATGGAACTCAGCTCAACACATAAGATGAAAATTAGGGAGATCATCAGTGGGCCCCAAACACAGTAATTTTTAAATGACTGCATCTAATAGACATTACTTCTATAAAGAAGAATATGCACAAATACTGATCTAAAAAGTGTAAAACTTTTACTTAATAAGGGGAATGGAGATTTTAAGCTATGAGGAGAGGCTAGCCAAACTGGGTCTGGTTTCTTTAGAAAAAACGCGCTTTAGAGGTGACATGATTACTTTATATAAATATATTCAAGGCCCATATACAGAGATGGCAGAAGCTCTGTTTAGTCCAAGAAAATTGTTTGTGACAAGACGTCACAATATAAGGTTGGAGGAAAGGAACATTTTTTCACTGTAAGAGCAATAAAATTGTGGAACTCATTACCAAAGGAGGTAGTGAATGCCAATACCCTAGATACATTTAAAAAATGTTTGGATACATTTCTGTCTAGAAACAAAATTCATGGATATGATTGCTAGTATTAAATGGATCACCTATGTTGTATGTTATGTTACTTTAGAAGCTCCCAGTTTAGCACTGTTGATGAGGTTAGGCTGGGTCACCCAGTGAAAGGGGCTGAGAGCAGACACTCCCCCCCCTTCCCTGCATATGAAAAGACAGATAACATAAACTGGAGCCAGTAGTAGTTTGTAAACACATGTATACATCTAACACTGTGGGGCTTGGCTAGGAGTCTGAAAATCAGCACAATGTTATTAACCCCTTAACAACCAGCACCGTACTCTAACCTTACTAAGCCTGCCTACCTGCATGCAACCAATGCTTATGCACAATAAGTGGGAAGGAAGTTAGGTAAGAGATGCACTTGCGTTTTTGTGCAAAATGAGGTAATGCACAAAGAGACAGAGAACAGGAGTGGTCTGATTCTGACAGTGACTGGCTCTCACTGAAGTGCTGCCCATTATCAAGCGTTGCCTGGGTTTTTTGGACCCACTTGGTTCCATGGTTGAGCCAGCCCTGGCAGAGACGGACTCTCTGCATCGTGGTCCGATCGTTGTGGGAGGGTTAGAAGGGAGGCGGGTGGGAGGCCCATCGCGGGAACGGGTGGGACCGCTACACTGCAGAAAAAAAATCAATACTGAGAGCAGAAAGGAGGGAGAAGGAGGGAGAGAGGGGTTTTCTAGAGTGGAGAGGAGGAACAGAGGGTAGGGGAAATGATTGCTTGGAGAGGGGAGGTGGGGTAAATGAGGAGGGGCAGCTACAATACAGATTTTTTAAATGTAAATAAAGAGATACATGGATAGAAAACAGAGCTGCCAATACCTAAGATGGTGGAAACTAGTTAGAGGGGGAAGGTTAGAGAGCTATTTGGGAGGGATCAGGAAGGTTGGAAGGTAACTGTAGAATATAATAATAATACTAACTTTTTTTTAATTTATTTTTTTTATTTTAAAAAAGGACTAAAGATTCACATTGGCAGACTGTTTGCCAGTACCTAAAATGGTGGTGGCCAGCAGGGGGTGAGGGATTGAAGTGAGATGTTTAGGAATGATCAGGTAAGAATCAGGGGGGTGGGAGGGATCAGCCAGGAGGGCAATCTCTACACTACAGCTAAACTTAACCTTACAAGCTTCCTGCTAACTGCCAGGAATTTCAGATGTGTGGTGCCCAGCTGCAATTAGCGGCCTTCTATTTATCAAAAAGCAATAGCAGAGCCATGTATGTCTGCTATGTCTGATCAAAGGGGATCCCAGAGAATCTTTAACATTAAAAAAAAAAAAAAACCAATGGCACTACCTTCATAAGGTTTATGAAAAAGCTCTTGATATCTCAAATAATGAATTCATTGTTCACCATGAACTTAGTAGATATCGATTGTTTGAGTAGACTGGTGCTGTGTATTATAAGAGTTTTAGAACAAAATTGTGGTAGGTAAAAAGGAACCCCACAAGAAAAAAGAATAGACATGTAGCACTCTAGAGCTATTAGTAAATATAAAGTATATGATTGTTATAAGATAAGTGGCAAGTCTTACTGACACTAAATCACAAGATTGGGGGAGAGGAAAGTGGGGAGATAGTTAAAATATAACTTTTATTGTGAAATGAATACTAAAAGTATGGGAAGCAACCACATTAAAAACACACACGATATATATGTTGACTAATATAATAAAGATACAAGCATCTGTATCTATATAAATAATCTGGTTTATTTGGTATGTTATGGGTAGAATTGAAACCACATTGGGATTCTACTCAGGGATTAAGAGTAATAGCTTTGTTGTTAATAATAATTACATTTTATGTTGTCATCAGTATTGGAGCATACATATAAGTTTATCATTGTCTCCAGAATAGCCCCATACATTTTTGTTATTCCAATGGGTGTTTAGTGATGTCCACCCTATTCTTATTATATTACTGGGTTCTATCCACTGGATTATAACACTAAAATTGTGTCATGTATCTTGAAACCGAGTTTCACAGAGTTTGTACATATAAATGCATGTTATGTCTATTACTTTGTGAAACTTAGACATAACATGCATTTATATGTACAAACTCTGTGAAACTTAGATATAACATGCATTTATATGTACAAACTCTGTGAAACTTAGATATAACATGCATTTATATGTACAAACTCTGTGAAACTTAGATATAACATGCATTTATATGTACAAACTCTGTGAAACTTAGATATAACATGCATTTATATGTACAAACTCTGTGAAACTTAGATATAACATGCATTTATATGTACAAACTCTGTGAAACTTAGATATAACATGCATTTATATGTACAAACTCTGTGAAACTTAGATATAACATGCATTTATATGTACAAACTCTGTGAAACTTAGATATAACATGCATTTATATGTACAAACTCTGTGAAACTTAGACATAACATGCATTTATATGTACAAACTCTGTGAAACTTAGACATAACATGCATTTATATGTACAAACTCTGTGAAACTTAGATATAACATGCATTTATATGTACAAACTCTGTGAAACTTAGATATAACATGCATTTATATGTACAAACTCTGTGAAACTTAGATATAACATGCATTTATATGTACAAACTCTGTGAAACTTAGACATAACATGATGCATTTATATGTACAAACTCTGTGAAACTTAGACATAACATGCATTTATATGTACAGACTCTGTGAAACTTAGACATAACATGATGCATTTATATGTACAAACTCTGTGAAACTTAGATATAACATGCATTTATATGTACAAACTCTGTGAAACTTAAATATAACATGCATTTATATGTACAAACTCTGTGAAACTTAGATATAACATGCATTTATATGTACAAACTCTGTGAAACTTAAATATAACATGCATTTATATGTACAAACTCTGTGAAACTTGGTTTCAAGATACATGACACAATTTTAGTGTTATAATCCAGTGGATAGAACCCAGTAATATAATAAGAATAGGGTGGACATCACTAAACACCCATTGGAATAACAAAAATGTATGGGGCTATTCTGGAGACAATAATAAACTTATATGTATGCTCCAATACTGATGACAACATAAAATGTAATTATTATTAACAACAAAGCTATTACTCTGAATTCCTGTGTAGAATCCCAATGTGGTTTCAATTCTACCCATACCAAATAAGCCAGATTATTTATATAGATACAGATGCTTGTATCTTTATTATCTTAGTTAACATATATATCGTGTGTGTTTTAAATGTGGTTGCTTCCCATACTTTTAGTATTCATTTCACAATAAATGTTATATTTTAACTATCTCCCCACTTTCCTCTCCCCCAATCTTGTGATTTAGTGTCAGTAAGACTTGCCACTTATCTTATAACAATCTTTAACATTAATTTGTGTTATTATTGCACAAGCGGTATGTACATAATTTCAGTGAGAACCTCAAAGTTTGTGAGTTTTTTCTCCAACATTGGTGTGTCCGGTCCACGGCGTCATCCTTACTTGTGGGATATTCTCTTCCCCAACAGGAAATGGCAAAGAGTCCCAGCAAAGCTGGTCACATGATCCCTCCTAGGCTCCGCCCACCCCAGTCATTCTCTTTGCCGTTGCACAGGCAACATCTCCACGGAGATGGTTAAGAGTTTTTTGGTGTTTAAATGTAGTTTTTATTCTTCTATCAAGTGTTTGTTATTTTAAAATAGTGCTGGTATGTACTATTTTCTCTGAAACAGAAAAGGATGAAGATTTCTGTTTGTAAGAGGAAGATGATTTTAGCAGACAGTAACTAAAATCGGTTGCTGTTTCCACATAGGACTGTTGAGATGAAGTAACTTCAGTTGGGGGAAACAGTTAGCAGACTTTTCTGCTTAAGGTATGACTAGCCATATTTCTAACAAGACTGTGTAATGCTGGAAGGCTGTCATTTCCCCTCATGGGGACCGGTAAGCCATTTTCTTAGTCAAAAACAAACAGAATAAAGGGCTTATTATGGGCTAAAAAACTGGTAGACATTTTTATGGGCTAAATCGATTGCTTTATTTGTGCATATTATTCAGATTTAGGCTAATAATTGGCATTTATAATCTTGGGGAACGTTTATAAAACGGCAGGCACTGTATTGGACACCTTTTTCAGTCAGGGGGCCTTTCTAGTCATAGACTGAGCCTCATTTTCGCGCCATTAATGCGCAGTTGTTTTTTGAGAGCAGGGCATGCAGATGCATGTGTGAGGATCTAAGAATCTCTGAAAAAGCTTTTAGAAGGCGTCATTTGGTATCGTATTCCCCTCAGGGCTTGGTTGGATCTTAGCAAAGACTATATCTGGGACTGTATAGGGGTTAAATTGAAAAACGGCTCCGGTTCCGTTATTTTAAGGGTTAAAGCTCTGAAATTTGGTGTGCAATACTTTTAAGGCTTTAAGACACTGTGGTGAAATTTTGGTAATTTTTGAACAATTCCTTCATACTTTTTCACATATTCAGTAATAAAGTGTTTTCTGTTTGAAATTTAAAGTGACAGTAACGGTTTTATTTTAAAACGTTTTTTGTGCTTTGTTGACAAGTTTAAGCCTGTTTAACATGTCTGTACCTTCAGATAAGCTATGTTCTATATGTATGAAAGCCAATGTGTCTCCCCATTTAAATTTATGTGATAATTGTGCCATAGCGTCCAAACAAAGTAAGGACAGTAGTGCCACAAATAATGATATTGCCCAAGATGATTCCTCAAATGAGGGGAGTAAACATGATAGTACATCATCTCCTACTGTGTCTACACCAGTTTTGCCCATGCAGGAGGCCCCTAGTACATCTAGTGCGCCAATACTTATTACCATGCAACAATTAACGGCTGTAATGGATAACTCCATAGCAAATCTTTTATCCAAAATGCCTACTTATCAGAGAAAGCGCGATTGCTCTGTTTTAAACACTGAAGAGCAAGAGGACGCTGATGATAATTGTTCTGTCATACCCTCACACCAATCTGAAGGGGCCATGAGGGAGGTTTTGTCTGAGGGAGAAATTTCAGATTCAGGAAAAATTTCTCATCAAGCTGAACCTGATGTTGTGACATTTAAATTTAAATTAGAACATCTCCGCGTACTGCTTAAGGAGGTGTTATCTACTCTGGATGATTGTGACAATTTGGTCATTCCAGAGAAATTATGCAAGATGGACAGGTTCCTAGAGGTTCCGGTGCCCCCCGACGCTTTTCCTATACCCAAGCGGGTGGCGGACATAGTAAATAAAGAGTGGGAAAAGCCCGGCATACCTTTTGTTCCTCCCCCTATATTTAAGAAATTATTTCCTATGGTCGACCCCAGAAAGGACTTATGGCAGACAGTCCCCAAGGTCGAGGGGGCAGTTTCTACTCTAAACAAACGCACTACTATTCCTATCGAAGATAGTTGTGCTTTCAAAGATCCTATGGATAAAAAATTGGAAGGTTTGCTTAAAAAGATTTTTGTACAGCAAGGCTACCTTCTACAACCAATTTCATGCATTGTTCCTGTCACTACGGCAGCGTGGTTCTGGTTCGAGGAACTAGAAAAGTCGCTCAGTAGAGAAACTCCATATGAGGAGGTTATGGACAGAGTTCACGCACTTAAATTGGCTAACTCTTTTATTTTAGATGCCACTTTGCAATTAGCAAAAATAGCGGCGAAAAATTCAGGGTTTGCTTTCGTGGCGCGCAGAGCGCTTTGGCTAAAGTCTTGGTCAGCGGATGTGTCATCCAAGACAAAATTGCTTAACATTCCTTTCAAAGGTAAAACTTTATTTGGACCTGATTTGAAAGAGATTATTTCAGACATCACTGGGGGAAAGGGCCACGCCCTTCCACAGGATAGGTCTTTTAAGGCTAAAAATAAACCTAATTTTCGTCCCTTTCGCAGAAATGGACCAGCCTCTAATTCTGCATCCTCTAAGCAAGAGGGTAATGCCTCACAACCCAAACCAGCCTGGAAACCAATGCAAGGCTGGAACAAGGGTAAGCAGGCCAAGAAGCCTGCCACTGCTAACAAAACAGCATGAAGGAGTAGCCCCCGATCCGGGACCGGATCTGGTGGGGGGCAGACTTTCTCTCTTTGCTCAGGCTTGGGCAAGAGATGTTCAGGATCCTTGGGCGCTAGAAATAGTTTCTCAAGGTTATCTCCTGGAATTCAAGGAACTACCCCCAAGGGGAAGGTTCCACAAGTCTCACTTATCCTCAAACCAAATAAAGAGACAGGCATTCTTACATTGTGTAGAAGACCTGTTAAAGATGGGAGTGATACACCCAGTTCCAATAAAGGAACAAGGAATGGGATTTTATTCCAATCTGTTCGTAGTTCCCAAAAAAGAGGGAACGTTCAGACCAATTTTGGATTTGAATATCCTAAACAAATTTCTCAGGGTACCATCGTTCAAAATGGAAACCATTCGAACGATTCTACCCACCATCCAGGAAAGTCAATTTATGACTACCGTGGATCTAAAGGATGCGTACCTACATATCCCTATCCACAAGGAACATCATCAGTTCCTAAGGTTCGCTTTTCTGGACAAACATTACCAGTTTGTGGCTCTTCCTTTCGGATTAGCTACTGCTCCAAGGATTTTCACAAAGGTGCTAGGGTCCCTTCTAGCGGTTCTAAGACCAAGGGGCATTGCAGTAGTACCTTACTTGGACGACATTCTAATACAAGCGTCGTCCCTGTCAAAGGCAAAGGCTCATACGGACATCGTTCTAGCCTTTCTCACATCTCACGGATGGAAGGTGAACAAAGAAAAGAGTTCTCTGTCCCCGTCAACAAGAGTTCCCTTCTTGGGAACAATAATAGATTCCTTAGAAATGAGGATTTTTCTGACAGAGGTCAGAAAATCAAAACTTCTAAGCTCTTGTCAAGTGCTTCATTCTGTTCCTCGTCCTTCCATAGCGCAGTGCATGGAAGTAATAGGATTGATGGTTGCAACAATGGACATAGTTTCTTTTTGCACAAATTCATCTAAGACCATTACAACTGTGCATGCTCAAACAGTGGAATGGGGATTATACAGACTTGTCTCCAATGATTCAAGTAGATCAAAAGACCAGAGATTCACTCCGTTGGTGGCTGACCCTGGACCATCTGTCTCAGGGAATGAGCTTCCGCAGGCCAGAGTGGGTTATTGTCACGACCGACGCCAGTTTAGTGGGCTGGGGTGCGGTCTGGGAATCCCTGAAAGCTCAGGGTCTATGGTCTTGGGAGGAGTCTCTTCTCCCGTTAAACATTCTGGAACTGAGAGCGATATTCAATGCTCTCAGAGCTTGGCCTCAACTAGCAAAGGCCAAATTCATAAGGTTCCAATCAGACAACATGACGACTGTTGCTTATATCAATCATCAAGGGGGAACAAAGAGTTCCCTGGCGATGAAAGAAGTGACCAAAATAATTCAATGGGCGGAGGATCACTCCTGCCACTTGTCTGCGATCCACATCCCAGGAGTGGAAAATTGGGAAGCGGATTTTCTGAGTCGTCAGACATTTCATCCGGGGGAGTGGGAACTCCATCCGGAAATCTTTGCCCAAATAACTCAATTATGGGGCATTCCAGACATGGATCTGATGGCGTCTCGTCAGAACTTCAAGGTTCCTTGCTACGGGTCCAGATCCAGGGATCCCAAGGCGACTCTAGTAGATGCACTAGTAGCACCTTGGACTTTCAACCTAGCTTACGTATTCCCACCGTTTCCTCTCATTCCCAGGCTGATAGCCAGGATCAATCAGGAGAGGGCCTCAGTGATCTTGATAGCTCCTGCGTGACCACGCAGGACTTGGTATGCAGACCTGGTGAATATGTCATCGGCTCCACCATGGAAGCTACCTTTGAGACAGGACCTTCTTGTTCAAGGTCCATTCGAACACCCAAATCTGGTCTCTCTCCAACTGACGACTTGGAGATTGAACGCTTGATTCTATCAAAGCGTGGGTTTTCAGATTCGGTGATAGATACTCTGGTTCAGGCCAGAAAACCTGTAACTAGAAAAATTTACCATAAAATATGGAAAAAATATATCTGTTGGTGTGAATCCAAAGGATTCCCATGGAATAAGATAAAAATTCCTAAGATTCTCTCCTTTCTTCAAGAAGGTTTGGAGAAAGGATTATCTGCAAGTTCTCTAAAGGGACAGATCTCTGCTTTATCGGTCTTACTACACAAAAGACTGGCAGCTGTGCCAGATGTTCAAGCTTTTGTTCAGGCTCTGGTTAGGATCAAGCCTGTTTACAGACCTTTGACTCCTCCCTGGAGTCTAAATCTAGTTCTTTCAGTTCTTCAAGGGGTTCCGTTTGAACCCTTACATTCCATAGATATTAAGTTACTATTTTGGAAAGTTTTGGTTTTTGGTTGCAATTTCTTCTGCTAGAAGAGTTTCAGAGTTATCTGCTCTGCAGTGTTCTCCTCCTTATCTGGTGTTCCATGCAGATAAGGTGGTTTTGCGTACTAAGCCTGGTTTTCTTCCTAAAGTTGTTTCTAACAAAAATATTAACCAGGAGATAGTTGTACCTTCTTTGTGTCCGAATCCAGTTTCAAAGAAGGAACGTTTGTTACACAATTTGGACGTTGTCCGTGCTCTAAAGTTCTATTTAGAGGCTACTAAAGATTTCAGACAAACATCTTCCTTGTTTGTTGTTTATTCTGGTAAATGGAGAGGTCTAAAAGCGACTTCTACCTCTCTTTCCTTTTGGCTTAAAAGCATTATCCAATTGGCTTATGAGACTGCCGGACGGCAGCCTCCTGGAAGAATCACAGCTCACTCCACTAGGGCTGTGGCTTCCACATGGGCCTTCAAGAACGAGGCTTCTGTTGACCAGATATGTAAGGCAGCGACTTGGTCTTCACTGCACACTTTTGCCAAATTTTACAAATTTGATACTTTTGCTTCTTCGGAGGCTATTTTTAGGAGAAAGGTTTTGCAAGCTGTGGTGCCTTCCGTTTAGGTGACCTGATTTGCTCCCTCCCTTCATCCGTGTCCTAAAGCTTTGGTATTGGTTCCCACAAGTAAGGATGACGCCGTGGACCGGACACACCAATGTTGGAGAAAACAGAATTTATGCTTACCTGATAAATTACTTTCTCCAACGGTGTGTCCGGTCCACGGCCCGCCCTGATTTTTTAATCAGGTCTGATGAATTATTTTCTCTAACTACAGTCACCACGGTACCATATGGTTTCTCCTATATATATTTCCTCCTGTCCGTCGGTCGAATGACTGGGGTGGGCGGAGCCTAGGAGGGATCATGTGACCAGCTTTGCTGGGACTCTTTGCCATTTCCTGTTGGGGAAGAGAATATCCCACAAGTAAGGATGACGCCGTGGACCGGACACACCGTTAGAGAAAGTAATTTATCAGGTAAGCATAAATTCTGTTTTTTTCTAATATGATCACATTTTACAGTGAAAATGTAGCACGAAATATACCAAAATGGTACTAAAAAAATATATATAGTTTTGATAGGTAAATAAAATACAAGGCTCTATTTCTATTTAAATGGAGTGATGGCAAAATTGCTAAAAATTATCTGGTCTTTTGAGAAAGTTTTAGGGGCCTATCTATCAAGCTCCGTACGGAACTTGATGCCCCGTGTTTCTGGCGAGTCTGCAGACTCGCTAGAAACACCAGTTATAAAGCAGCGGTGTAAAGACCTCTGCTCCATAACCCTGTCCGCCTGCTCTGATGAGGCGGACAGGAATCGTCGGAATTCAACCCGATCAAGTACGATCGGGTTGATTGACACCTCCCTGCTGGCGGCCCATTGGCTGCGAGTCTGCAGGGGGCGGCGTTGCACCAGCAGCTCACAAGAGCTGCTGGTGCAATGCTGAATACGGAGAGCGTGTTGCTCTCCTCATTCAGCAATGTCTGTCGGACCTGATCCGCACTGTCGGATCAGGTCCGACAGACATATGATAAATAGGCCTCATTGACTGAAATGCTTGGTCCTTAAGGGGTTAAAAAAATAAGCAAAACTATAAAAAAAAATTACAAAAACTCCCAGATGGGTGTTCTGTCAGAGCAGCGAATTCATCAGACTAGCGAACAGAAGTGACGTTCTGTCAGCTGTCTGATAAAAAAAACATACCGCACATGCGCTCCTTAGCTTAGTTGCTTTGGAATTATTATTTTTATTATTATTATAATTTATTTGTATAACACCGCCAAATTCCGTAGCGCAGGAATGCGACTACTTCACGAAACAGCAAATTCTTTAAGAGTGAACGGCTGCGCGCAATGCTAAGTTCTGTAGCTGAATAATATTGACGAACTTCGTAATCGTCATAGATATACTGTATATAAGTACATTTGTTTTAAAAAAAAAAAAAAAAAAAAACCTTCTGTTTCATGAAGTCTTTCCCTTTCCTCAGTTTTTGGAATTAAGGAACATATCGGTTGGAAATCACGCTTATGAGAGGGGAGGTGCCGAACCTGCATTCATGGCTGTGTGCAGACGCTTCTACAAACAAGGGAGCATATTTCCTGGAAATGAAACTTTTGACATTAACCCAGAAATTCTAACTGGTAATAAACATTTATCTTCAAAAATTGATATATCTGTTTCCTTAAAGGGACATGAAAGTCAACTTTCATGATTCAGTTAGACCATAACATTTTAAACAACTTTCCAATATACTTCTGTTACCAAATTTACATTGTTCTTTAATTATGCTTTGAAGATTGTACCCGGGTATGCTCAAGAGCGTGCACGTGTACTTAACACTGTCTATAGCAATATTTTGAACATTTTTACAGACTGTTGAACACTATAGGACAGCAGTGTTTGCAACAATGTATAACATTGTTACAAATATAGTTGCAAACACTGCCGTCATATGGTGTCAAGAGATCAAAGTAAATTTGATAATAGAAGTAAATTAGGAAGTTATTTAAAGAACCATTAAATGGCCACTAAAGTCTAAATTAAAGTTTCATGATTCAGATACAGCATGCAATTTAATATAAAAACAACTTTCCGAGGCTCCGACTCCTACTGAGCATGTGCAAAGTACACAATATATACATATAGGCATTTTGTGATTGGGTGATGGCTGTCACATGGTACAAGGGGAGGGAAAAATTAGATTAATTTAGATTACATTTCCCAGCAAATATTCTACTGCTCATTTCAAATCCAGTGCTGTTTATTTGTCTTTTTATTGTGTATCTGTAAGTTATTTAATTTTACTATATTTAGTGTTCCTTTAAACACAGGAGAAATGCAGAATCAATAAATGCAGAATAAAAAAACAAAGCAATAGAACTTTCTCTGACTTTGTTTTGCTTTATTTTTTATTTTATTTTCCCTCAGAGCAAAATAACATAACACAATATAAAGATGTATTCATGAAAGTATTGCTTGGGACAAAATGCATAATTAAACACATAAAACTAAACAGTCATTCTTTGTCTACAGTATAAGATACATATTATTTTGACAAACGTTAAGGTCGTAATTATATACACTCTGCCCTTTTTAACCTAAAAATGCTTTAAAAATTCAGATAACACTTACAATGAGTGGTAGATTTCATTCTAAAAAAATTCAAAATGTATTTTTATTTGCCACGCCCCCCCAGTATCATATGACAGCCACCAGCCAATCACAGACTTTTATATACATATATACTGTGAACTCATGCACATGCCCAGTAGTAACTTGTCCCTCAGAAAGTTTGAATATAAAAAGACTGCATAATTTGATAATGGAAGTAGATTAAATAATCTCTTGAAATTGCAGCTCTAGCTGAATCATGAAAGTTTTATTTAGACTTGAGTGTCCCTTTAAAATTGCATGTTTTGTTTAAATCATGAAAATTAATTTCGATTTGAGTGTTTAACCTTTTTAAAATGTTGTTAAATCTTTTATTTTCATGAATAGATTTAGGAACATACAAATATTGTTGTCTAAAATGTAACAGGCTAAAACAATATATAGTCTGTCTAATTCCAGTTATCATATGCAGCCTGTTCCATAAAGCTCACTTTTATATACCATTTCCTAGTAAATAACATAGGATTACAAAATACTGGGCAGTTTAATGAAAAAACTAAATGAACCAAGATTTCTTTCATAAGGTGGTGAGAGTCCACGACCCATTACTCCTGGGAACTAATACCAAAGCAGTTGAACATGGGATTTAATTCCTGGCCACTAGGAGGAGGCAAAGATTCACAAAACTTTTAAGAGCACTTCATCCCTCCCACTCGTCAAGGGGAGTACTTTTGTGGCTCATCGTAGCCCCCCCCCCCCCCCCCCCCCGCAGTTACAGCCTATTAAAAAGAAAATACATCCCATGCTAGAAGCCCTTTACTATCTAGGAATTGTGTAGTAGCAGTAAGAAATTTGTGTTGTGTGGTGTTGCTATAGAATAACATATCAGCCATGTTTTAACGTTTTTAAAACAAAATTACATCGTTTTTATTGCAATTATTTTTCACTAGCCAAACTCTACCCACCTTTGGCCTTATTTGGAGGAGTCAATCTGGGCTTTAGTCCACAGATAAGAAGACT
Source organism: Bombina bombina (assembly GCF_027579735.1). Classification (NCBI taxonomy): domain Eukaryota; kingdom Metazoa; phylum Chordata; class Amphibia; order Anura; family Bombinatoridae; genus Bombina; species Bombina bombina. Next base: position 95,239,829 of record NC_069508.1, on the reverse strand, counting down.
AGTCATGATCATAAAGTTACTATAAAGTAAATTGTTTTGCAGTTGTTATCTGATAAAGCTAATTAGGGATATATATGTAGCAGAATTAGCCTTGAAAGTCATCGGGTGCATTTCCAGTTCTGAGAATTAGAAATTGCTCAATTTTCATAGCTGAACTACATAAAAAGGGGCAAAATAAATATGGAACATCTATTGCAAAGTCGTTTCATTACACATAACTAAACGCTTTATATAATAATCTCAAGGTGTTTACTTTCCCTTAAGGTGGTCTCCATAGTGATGTCGGTGTTGCATAAATATCCGGCTGACCTGACCAAAGATATTGATAGTTGATTGAAACTGGGCTTCCAAAATCTCTAATAATAGAATTTCTGCCTTTTTCCAGTAGTGGGGGAAAAACTTGTTCTCTACAACCTCTCCAGCACTGCTCTTTTTCTTTGGGAAATAACCTTTTAAGACGTTATTGTGTTAAAGGGACAGTGTACACTAATTTTCATTAAACTGCATGTAATAGACACTACTATAAAGAAGAATATGCACAGATACTGATATAAAAATCCAGTATAAAACTTTTTAAAAACTTACTTAGAACCCAGTTTTAGCACTGTTAATGATGTTAGGCT
>NC_069508.1:95221706-95236706 GCF_027579735.1 Bombina bombina | reverse complement strand
GAATCCCAAAAATAAAAGGCCCCTTTTAACACACCTTTTGTTATCAATACTATCGGATATAAGAATCCTAAGAGAGAAGGTTAAAAAATAAAACTTAACTTTTATTATTAAAATTAAATCTGTATGTAAAGGTTACAAGGTTAAAAACTATTAAAATTGTATATAACCATAAAAAGCAAAAAAACCTGGAATTTATTTCTGTTATCATTTTCCAGTATATAAATTCAAAATTAATCAATATAAACTCACAGAGATATCCCAATAGACTAGACCATTGTGGTGAATAGATTGAATAGCAAGATCCCTCAAATAACATATGATTTTGTGAAATCCCACGCGTTTCATACATTTTTTTTCAATAATAAACATGTATTTTACATTTAAATATTATATATGCAGAGTGCCCTCCACTAATACTGGCACCATTGGTAAATATGAGCAAAGAATGGTGTGAAAACATTGTCTGTATTGTTTAAAGTGATATGAAACCCTATTATCAATTTTCTTCATTCTCTTGGTATCTTTATTAGAATAAACAAAGAATGTAAGCTTAAGAGCCAGCCCATTTTTGGTTTAGCATCTGAGTAGCACTTGCTGATTGTTGGCTTACATTCATGCTTTTCACATAAAGATACCAAGAGAAGGAAGAAAAATTGATTATTATTAGAAAGTTTGCATGCTCTATTTGAATCATGAAATAAAAAAAATTGGTTTCATATCCCTTTGTTTAAAAAATACACAAAAATAATCTGCTCTCATGTATATGATATTATTGCAAACACAACATGTGTGGCACAATTATTGGCACCATTATAGTCAATACTTTGTGCTACCTCCCTTTGCCAAGATAACAGCTCTGAGTCTTCTCCTATAATGCCTGATGAAGTTGGAGAATACATTGCAAGGGATCTGAGACCATTCCTCCATACAGAATCTTTTCAGATCCTTAAAATTTCAAGGTTGACGCTGGTGGACTCTCCTATTCAGTTTACCCCACAGGTTTTCTATGGGCTTCGAGTCAGGGGACTGGAATGGCCATGGCAGGACCTTGATTTTGTGGTCAGTAAAACATTTTTCTGTTGATTTTGATGTATGTTTTGGAACATTGTCCTGCTGGTATATCCATCCATGGTCCTTTTTAAGATTTCTGGCAGAAGTAGTCAGTTGTTCATTTAATATATGTCGATATTTGATAGAGTTCATGGTGCCATGTATCCTAACAAAATATCCAGGTCCACTGGCATAACAACACCCCTAAAATATTTACCCATATTTAACCGTGGGCATGAGGCACTTTGCTATATGGCTACCTCTCTGTGTGCGCCAAACAAGCAGATCCCATTTGAAGTTCCAGTAGTGTCTGTCAAACTGAAGACGAGTTTGTTTTTGGATGAGAGTAGATCTTTTTTTTTTTTTTTAAACCATTCCAAATAAGTTGTGGTGATGTAGGTGACGTCGGATTGTAGTTTTGGAGACTTTTTGATCCCAAGACGCAAGTAACTTCTACAATTCTCCCAGGCCTAGACTGGCCATGGGGCATACAGGGCAAATGCCCGGTGGGCCGGACTTTTATGTAAGCCTTGCTGCTATATAGAGGCCCCACTCTCTCTTAATATGGGTAACAATCGGAAAGCTGTTACAATCTGCTTATTTTGTAAAGCAGAAAGTACATTTTTTTGCCTGGCTGTTAAGCAGAGGTGCCGCAGAATGAGAGTTCTGGTCTATTGTGGCTACTTAGCTGACAGAGGTCTAACTTATGTGGGCTGCTCTGCCTTTAAATGCCTATTTTTGTTCCCAGTCCGGTCCTTTCTCCAGCTATAATCCTTGGAGATATTTTAGCCACTCAAGCCATCCTTTTTACAGTGTGTTGAGACAATATAGACAGGTGTCCTCTTCCAGGTTGATTCATAACATTTCCAGTTGATTGAAACTTCTTAATTATTACCCTGATGGTGGAAATGGGCATTTCCAATGCTTTTGCTATTTTCTTATAGCCACTTCCCACAGCTCAAAAACCTTTTGCCGCACATCACAGCTATATTCCTTAGTCTTACCCATTGTAAAACAGGAAGTCATGGTTGAACAAATTCCTGTTCCTAGTCACCCAAGTGTACTAAAAAATGTTAAAAATCGGGGGGCGGAGCCTGCTCTCAGTGCGGTAGGACGCGTCTGTGTGAAGCTCCTGATATCAGATAGATTTTGTATCGTTTTTCTGCAGAAAATCTACAATATTTTATTCTCTAGTGCTCATCTGTTTCACTGAGATCCGACAAATGCTAAGAGTGGATGTTCCGACTGCGTCCTAGCCTATGTTCTCTGAGACAGCTGTGAGACACAAATCTCCTCAGGCCTTTCAGCCATTTTGCAACTACCAAGGTCAAGTAAAGAATGGATCTCACTATCCAGAGTCTGTGTGAGTCATGAATCATAGGTCTGGGGCTGCCACACAATTACCCCCACCCCCAAACTCTGGGGTTAAGCAATCCTGTAACAGGATTGTTCCAATATACTAAAAAGTAATTTGGGACTCTGTTGCCTGATAGCCCGGCTATCACTTATTTCAAAATGGAGGGTCTACGCAGATGGGAGCTGACAGTGACCCGGCTCCTTGAGAAACATTTTCAGAGCCTAGAACAAGGGATAAGTGCTATCCTGACAACTGCCCATAACGATAAGCGGGTGAAATTGGAACACACAAGTCCGACAGTACCGGGTGATCCTATACCATACAAGGTGGGAACGGGTGTATTGGAGGCCCCGTCCCTCACCGGCGGGGGGAACTAACCCGCTCATCCCTAAGGGGAATTCCGCCTCCACAATACCCCCAGATGGGGAGACATGTGCCTTCGGGAGAATTGCTGAGGTCTACCGGACCCGTCACCACATGGGAGTGGAATATATCAGAAGCAAAGTCAGAGGCAGAGATTGAATCCGGGCCGGCTGTGAGGAGGGCCGTTCTTCGGTATCCCCGGGATGCAGAAACGGCTGTTGCAGTGGAACGGAGAACCGTTCTTGCTACACCTCTACCTCTGAAAATACTGGCCGGGATGTCTGACTGAGGTAGCCCACTTAATTTGCCTAGGAATCCGAGAGACGACGCCTTACCTCCACTCCACATGACAGAAGCATCGTTGTGGCAAGCAGCAGGGCCCAGACTCCCTAGAAATTTGTCCGCCAGATCTCGGTTCTATTTGACAGTGAGGGTAGAACATTGGTATACTTCCAGAGCCGTTAAAGCAGGTATCGGCTGAACTATTCCTATATATAATGTACAAAAGCTTGTTAACACGCTCAGGATATTTTACAATAGTTATATCTTTCACTATATTTTACAATAGTTATATCTTTCACTATCTCTCTGTTTGTTCCAGATTACCTGAGGGGCTGTTCTCCTATATATTCATATCTGCTACTGAGACTTTTTACCTTGGAGTTATGTTTACCTTTAGAGACACATCCACATATCCTCTGGGTCTGAAACATTGAGTATCTGTTTATATTTCAGATATATGGCCTGGGTTTGGGGTAGCATGGCTGAGGTCTCAGGCTTAACTGTATTATATAGCTAAGAATCATACCACCAACTTCATGCATGAAGTTTTTCCTATCAGTGGCCCTGACAAATATTGGAGGGTATATGAGCGCTTAATTTGCATATGAACTTTTTTTATTTCTTAGTATGTAAGTGTAAAATATGGGACAGACGTTCACTATTCCAGGTTCAGTTAAATAGAGGATTGAATATATTAGTCTTTTACATGCCCTCTACATGAACACATCTATGTGTGGTGGTTGCTATATGTTTTAGAGTTTTCCTCTGTGTATACATTACAGATCTATGTGTCATTTTGATACAACTTCAACACCCATACCTATGTATGTCCATTGTTATTGCTTTGTTAAATTACATGAAAGATATATTCCTACCAAGATGATGCATTCTGAAATATTACTATGTTGATTTATAGATACCAGGCTTCTCCACTAGAGGGGAGTAAAGGTTTACATACAGTGGGGGAAAAAAGTATTGAGTCAGCCACCAATTGTGCAAGTTCTCCCACTTAAGAAGATGAGATAGGCCTGTAATTTTCATCATTGGTATACCTCAACTATGAGAGACAAAATGTGGAAACAAATCCAGACAATCACATTGTCTGAATTGGAAAGAATTTATTTGCAAATTATGGTGGAAAATAAGTATTTGGTCAATATCAAAAGTTCATCTCAATACTTTGTTATATATCCTTTGTTGGCAATGACAGAGGTCAAACGTTTTCTGTAAGTCTTCACAAGGTTGTCACACACAGTTGCTGGTATGTTGGCCCATTCCTACATGCAGATCTCCTCTAGAGCAGTGATGTTTTGGGGCTGTCGTTGGGCAACACGGACTTTCAACTCCCTCCAAAGGTTTTCTATGGGGTTGAGATATGGAGACTGGCTAGGCCACTCCAGGACCTTGAAATGCTTCTTACGAAGCCACTCCTTCGTTGCCCGGGTGGTGTGTTTGGGATCATTGTCATGCTGAAAGACCCAGCCACGTTTCATCTTCAATGCCCTTGCTGATGGAAGGAGGTTTGCACTCAAAATCTCACGATACATGGCCCCATTCATTCTTTCATGTACACGGATCAGTCATCCTGTTCCGTTTGCAGAGAAACAGCCCCAAAGCATGATGTTGCCACCCCCATGCTTCACAGTAGGTATGGTGTTCTCTCTCCTCCAAACACGACAAGTTGTGTTTCTACCAAACAGTTCTACTTTGGTTTCATCTGACCATATGACATTCTCCCAATCTGCTTCTGGATCATCCAAATGCTCTCTAGCATACTTCAGACAGGCGCGGACATGTACTGGCTTAAGCAGGGGGACACGTCTGGCACTGCAGGATCTGTGTCCCTGGCAGCGTAGTGTGTAACTGATGGTAGCCTCTGTTACGTTGGTCCAGCTCTCTGCAGGTCATTCACTAGGCCCCCGTGTGGTTCTGGGATGTTTGCTCACCGTTCATGTGATCATTTTGACCCCACAGAGTGAGATCTTGCGTGGAGCCCCAGATCGAGGGAGATTATCAGTGGTCTTGTATGTCTTCCATTTTCTAATTATTGCTCCAACAGTTGATTTCTTCACACCAAGCTGCTTGCCTATTGCAGATTAAGTCTTCCCAGCCTGGTGCAGGTCTACAATTTTGTTTCTGGTGTCCTTCGACAGCTCTTTGGTCTTCACCATAGTGGAGTTTGGAGTGTGACAGTTTGAGGTTGTGGACAGGAGTCTTTTATACTGATAACACGTTCAAACAGGTGCCATTAATACAGGTAATGAGTGGAAGACAGAGGAGCCTCTTAAAGAAGAAGATACAGGTATGTGAGAGCCAGAAATCTTGCTTGTTTGTAGGTGACCAAATACTTATTTTCCACCATAATTTGCAAATAAATTCTTTCCAAATCAGACAATGTGATTGTCTGGATTTGTTTCCACATTTTGTCTCTCATAGTTGAGGTATACCTATGATGAAACAGGCCTCTCTCATCTTCTTAAGTGGGAGAACTTGCACAATTGGTGGCTGACTAAATACTTTTTTTCCCCACTGTATACATTTGAAAGAGTATCAATACTCTCTCAGTTTCAGGATTAATTGTTTTATATAGCTGAGATTCATACCATCAATTACATACCTGAAGTTTCTCCTACCATCGGCCCTGGCAATTATTAGAATGTGCATGAGCACTTTACCTACATTGTGTATCAACTTTTTTTTTTAGCAATTAGCATGAAAGTGTAAACTTTCCTTGCATCCCCATGGATACAACTATATATTATGGTTACTATATGTTTTAGAGTTTTACTCTGTGGTTATCTTATAGACTAGTGTGACAGCTCGTTAGAATTCTAACGCCTATACCTATGTATGTTTACTGGTAATGTTTTGTGAAGATGCATGAAAACTCCCACCAAGATGATGCATTCTGAAATACCACTTTAGGACTATACATAGGCACCAAGCTGTTCCGCTAGAGGGGAGTAAAGCTTTACGCATAAATTTAGAGGTGTATCAGTGCTCACTCAGTTGTATCCACTCCAGAACAGCACTCAGACTGAAGCGATAACCCCCCAGCAAGTCATGGAGTAATCTTAACAAACGTTTCTCTATATATCCCCCTGTCCCTTAGCATTTCCCTAAATGGTAATAACTATCTAGCCTGCTATGTACTTGCTCTTTGTACCAAGCCATTATTGTCCCTTATACAATTTGTTTTGCATCAAAGTCCCACATTCTTCCATCAATCTAGTTCAGGAGGTCTGCAAGAGGTCTCCCTACGTTTTTGGGGGAAATTACTTCATCTTATATCTCACTATGTTTTAAGGGGTTGCACCGTAATAGAAAATATGAGGTTTACTTTTTATTTAGCTTTCCTAGGCAATATGCGTTTTCCTTGTCTGACAAGTCTTTATGTGAAGATTATGTTCATGACAGTGATTTCACTTCTTATATGTTTGTAACTCTGTGATATAAACTGCTTGTTGTACTTATTTTTCAACCTCAATAAAAATTTATATATATTAAAAAAAAGAAGTAAATCAATGGGAATATATTTCAAATATATTTTTCTCATATGAATTCATAGGGGTGCCAAAATTGTGCCACACAAATTTAGTTTTTTTTTGGATAAACCTGTGTTGTGTTTGCAATTGTTTGATATCCATGAGAGTAGAGTATTTTTGTGTATTTTTTTAACAAAAGATCAAACGTTTAAACAATAAAGACAAATTTTCACAGCCTTCTTTGCTCATATTTACCAAGGGTGCCAATATTAGTGGAGGGCACTGTATGTATATATAAGTTTAATACTTTATTTTAAAATGCTACACTTCTTTATACTTTTATTGTAGCCCTAACACTTGACACCAGGGCCTCTAGTTATCAAGCCGTCAACCTCAAATACGCTGGAATTCCGCAGCGTATTTGTGGCGTGGCTGATTCGCCTAAGTTATCAAGCCCTACACACCGACAAAAGTAGAATATAGTGACGTAAGCTTCGATCCGCCGGACTCAGTCTGACACAGATCGATTCTTACGTCACTCCAGATGTTCCGAACACAAGTTCGGCACAATCTGACTACTTTTGGAAGTTATCAAATGACTACCAGGTACGCTCGGCACTTTTCCGGCCCAGCGTACCTGGTTTTCAATCCGCCGCCCTGGAGATTGAAGTTCAATCCGATTGGCTCATTAGATCAGCCAATCGGTTTGAACTTCAATCTGATTGGCTGATTGCATCAGCCAATCAGATTTTTTCCTACCTTAATTCCGATTGACTGATAGAATCCTATCAGCCAATCGGAATTCGAGGGACGCCATCTTGGATGACATCACTTAAAGGAACCTTCATTCGTCGGGTAGTCGTTGGTGGAGAAGGATGTTCCGCGCCGGAGGTCTTGAAGATGGAGCCGCTCCTCGTCGGATGGATGAAGATAGAAGATGCCGCTTGGATGAAGATGTCTGCCGGTCCGGATGTCCTCTTCTGCCCGGATAGGATGAAGATTTCTGTCGGTCTGGATGTCCTCTTCTGCCCCATCGGATGAAGACTTCGGCCCGGCTGGGTGAAGACGACTCAAGGTAGGGAGATCTTCAGGGGGTTAGTGTTAGGTTTTTTTAAGGGGGGTTTGGGTGGGTTAGAGTAGGGGTATGTGGGTGGTGGGTTTTAATGTTGGGGGGTTGTATTTTTTTTTCAGGCAAAAGAGCTGATTACTTTGGGGCATGCCCCGCAAAAAGCCCTTTTAAGGGCTGGTAAAAGAGCTGATTACATTTTAATGTAGAATAAGGTAGGGACTTTTATTATTATTTTTTTATTATTATTTTATTAGGGGGCTTAGATTAGGTGTAATTAGTTTAAAATACTTTTAATATTTTTTTATTTTCTGTAATTTAGTGGGGGTTTTTTGTAATTTAGTTTAGTTTATTTAATTGTATTTAATTGTAGGTATTGGCTAGTAATTTAATTAATTTAATCATAGTGTAGTGTTAGGTTTAATTGTAACTTAGGTTACCTTTTATTTTACAGGTAATTTTGTATTTAAAATAAATACAAAGTTGCCTGTAAAATAAATATAAATCCTAAGATTTATTTTACAGGTAAGTATTTAGTTTTAAATAGGAATAATTTATTTAATGATAGTGTAGTGTTAGGTGTAATTGTAACTTAGGTTAGTTTTTATTTTAAAGGTAAATTTATTTTTATTTTATCTAGGTAGTTATTAAATAGTTAATAACTATTTAATATCTATTGTACCTAGTTAAAATAAATTTAAATTTGCCTGTAAAATAAAAATAAATCCTAAAATAGCTACAATATAATTATTAGTTATATTGTAGCTATATTAGGGTTTATTTTATAGGTAAGTATTTAGTTTTAAATAGGATTAATTTAGTTTATAAGAGTAATTTTTATTTAGATTTATTAAAATAATATTTAAGTTAGGGGGGTGTTAGGGTTAGTGTTAGACTTAGGTTTAGGGGTTAATTAGTTTAATATAGATGGCGGCGGTATAGGGGGGGCAGGATAGGGGTTAATACATTTATTATAGGTGGCGACGGTATAGGGGGGGCAGGATAGGGGTTAAAAAGTTTAATATAGGTGGCGGCGGTATAGGGGGGCAGGATAGAGGTTAATAAATTTATTATAGGTGGCGGCGGTATAGGGGGGGCAGAATAGGGGTTAATAGGTATTATGTAGGTGGCAGAGGGGTCTGGGAGCGGCGGTTTAGGGGTTAATACATTTATTATGGTTGCGGCGGGGTCCGGGAGCGGCGGTTTAGGGGTTAATATATTTATTATAGTTGCGGCGGGGGCTAGGAATGGCGGTTTAGGGGTTAATAACTTTATTTAGTTGCGGGGGCCTCCGGGGGCGGCGGTATAGGGGGTAGAACAGTATAGTATAGTGTGGGTGCTTAGTGACAGGGGTATCAATAAAGCTGTAAAAAAGCTGAAGAGCAGCGAGATCGGATGAGTGATAACTATCACAGTCCGCTGCTCATCGCCCCGTACTTGGTGCGCGCCTTTTTGACAGCTTTATTGATAACTTTGGCGAACGTATTCAGGTCCGCGGCGGCAATGTGAGGCGAGCTTAGGCAATCGTATTGGGGCCGGCGAAGGCAGGTACGTACGGAGCTTGATAACTAGAGGCCAAGGTCTCAAGTCGCACTACATTTTTTCACAACTTGTAATATGAGTGATGATTAATCCATTGAAAATGTCGGGTGCCCAAAAGAGATGTCGGCCTCGCTAAACATTATCTGGTAATTCTTTTTAACCATTTACTTGTAACACCAGATTGTGCATTATTCGGAGTGCAGGCCATGATATTGATAGCGTACCCTGCACTATCAATAGCGATTAGCGCTCAACTTGTAATCTAAACCTAGGTTTATATTTTCAAATGGACATTCTAATACAACAACTTTAACTTGGGTCACACATCACTACTGTCAGTTGGAGTATTTAGTAATCTATTATTGAGAACAGCTAGATTAACCCTTTGAGTGCTAAGCACTTTCCCACCTGGGTGCTAAGATATTTAACATTTTTTTTAAAAAATTGTTATTTTTATTTTCAGACCCCCAATACTTACACTGTTTGGAAGGTTAGGCAATTACCTTTCCAATGGTGGGTCTTGGGGGTCTGTAGCTGCGTAGATGCCTGAGATACAGGCTTCTAAGCAGCATGCCCCCTGCTCCTTTACTTAACATTGTTAAGTATAAATAAAGTTGCGCTGTGACGTCATCACGTTATTGCGCGTGACGTCACCACGCAAAACAGGAAGCCCCGGCGATGCATGTCACTATACAGGCACGATCGCCGGGGTAGGAGCGGTGGGAGCCCCCAGATCTCCCTCAAGGTGGGAGAGTGCTAGCGAAGGCTCTGAGCCATCATTAGCACCAGAGTGGGAAACTCTGTGACGGCTCAGAGCCGTCATTAGCACTCAAAGGGTTAAAGCATCAACATACTATTTTAGTTTATTTTAAAAAAATCCTCATACTAAACATAGAAAAAAGCTATCAAAATTAAGAGAGAAAAATATCTGACTCTTTAATGGCAATGTAATGTAACCATTTTAATTTGCTTTCTATAAGGAAGGAACCTAGAAAATGTGATACATATTTCATAGGATTTAACCCTATCCTTTTTCCAGTATATTGAGATATGCTCAGGAGCATGCACATGTTTTGAGAAATAAAAGGCAGCAGTGTTTGCAACAATGTATAATATTGTTACACATTTTTTTGCAATCACTGCTTTCATATAGTGCAGTGTTTCTCAACCGCAGCCCTCAAGTACCCCTAACTGGCCAGGTTTTTATTATAGCTGAACTAGAGCACAGGTGAAATAATCAGCTGATGGGTGAGAGCAGGTTAGTAACCATGGTTACTGATCAGCTGATTACTTCACCTGTGCTCATCTGTGTTCAGCTATAATGAAAGCCTGGACTGTTGAGGGTACTTGAGGGCCGCGGTTGAGAAACACTGATAGTTTACAATTTGTGCATGCACCTGCACCTACATAGGTATGCTCTTCAACAAAGTAAATTTGATGTAAGTGAATCTGAAAGGTTGTTTGTTTTTTTGCTCTAATGAATCCAGTAAGTTTAATTTTGACGTTTGTATCCCTTTTAGGTATACATTTATTTTTCTATAAAAATACACCTCTTATTTTTTAATTTTGTATTTTACTAACCTGGGCTGAAAGTGATGCATTAAATATAAATAATTTCTATGTCCCTTTAATAATGATGTGCTGTTTAAGAATGTTTAATTGCTTTCTCTCTCTCAGATATTATTTGATAACCAAGCGCACAGTGGAAGAATTAAAATCAGCTTAGATACTGATGTTTTGATCCAGGAGTGTAAAGACTGGCATTTGTCTGGTTCCAGTAAGTACCCTCTGATTTGTAGATTTAGTCATGATTAATTTGTTGAAAAGCATACCTTGGTATTTAACAGAAAAGTACTACTGCTAGCTCATCTGTACTGGGTACACAAATATGCCTCTTGTCATCGGTTCACTAAAAAGTGTTCACCTAGCTCACAGTAGTTCGTTGCTGCTGTGGAACTGATGTTAACTATGGGCCAGATTACGAGTGGTGCACTTACTGTTTTGCACAAGCGATATCAGTTTTTTCATGGCTGTTTGCATGCGTCGGAAGGAGCTTGCGTATTACAAGTTGAAAATAAATGCGAACACATGAGCTCAATCACGATTTATGATAGAATGATTACCGCGACTTCAGACCTCTGGTTAATTGTTACGCCAGTCAAAAAAGTGTCACAAAACACATTAATAATATTTTTAAAAATACAGTTACACTCATAATAACACTATCTAATAAAAAATTTTTTTTTTAAATGCACAAAAAGGTTATAAGGGCTCCAAGATGTGAGGTCTCAGATGTTAGAGAAAAAAAGGCTGCAAAGGGCTTTAACATAGAGATATATACATATACATGTTTAAAGATGTATGTGTATATGTGTGTGTATATATATATATATGTATGACGAAACTCAAGAGGTATTGTAATAAGCACAATCACAAAGTCCCCCCTTGATAGGGTAAAATTCCCTCTCTCAAAGACACCCTCCGTTGATCTACCATACAGAGTGTAAACGCAGCTTAAACCGTAATAACAGTATAAGTCCTTGGAAACGTTTAACCACACTATGGAAATATACTATGCACAATAAGCAGTAAAACACTAGTGGGAGTGGTATTCCCAAGAGCAACCTTTGCCCACAACAGCCTATGGCCACACCCACTCACCACTTTTCGTGTCACTCTTTTGTGTGTGCCATGTATGCCGTGCTGTGGTCCCCTGTATCCGGGCTCTGCGTGTATAGCCGCTGGACTCTGCATGTATAGCCGCTGGACTCTGCGTGTATAGCTTCGTGTATAGCTGTTCCAAAACCAGTGAGACACACACACACATATATATATAAGGTTTAGGCAGATGTGAAAAAAAATTTCTTAAAGGGACAGTCAACACCAGAAGTTTTGTTGTTTAAAAAGAAAGATAATCCCTTTATTACCCATTCCCCAGTTTTGCATAACCAACGCAGTTATAATAATACACTTTTTACCTCTGTAATTGCCTTGTATCTAAGCTTCTGCTGACTGCCCCCTTATTTCAGTTCTTTTGACAGACTTGCATTTTAGCTAATCAGTACTCACTCCTAGGTCACTTCACGTAGATGAGCTCAATGTTATCTATGTAAAACACATGAACTAATGCCCTCTAGTGGTCAAAATGCATTCAGATTAGAGGCAGTCTTCAAGGTCTAAGCAATTTGCATATGAACCTCCTAGGTTTAGCTTTTAACTAAGAATACCAAGAGAATACAGCAAAATTGGTGATAAAAGTAAATTGGGAAGTTGTTTAAAATTACATGCCCTATTTAAATCATGAAAGTTTTTTTTTGGACTTGACTGTCCCTTTTGGCCAAGTTCCTTAAAATCTGTGTGCAAGTATACCTAGAAGAATTGGTGCTGTTTTGAAGGCAAAGGGGGGTCACACAAAATATTGATTTGATTTAGATTTTTCTTCTGTCCAATCACTGCATTTTGTTAATTGATAAAAATAAACTATTAACATTTCTATTTTTGAAAGCATTTGTACTTTACAGCATTTTTTATACTTTCCTAAAATGTTTGCACAGTAAAATAGGACGGCACTCGCTGGATTTAGATACAGTATAAAATTATTTATTATATGGTAATGGTTGACCATATAATAAATAATGTTATACTGTATCTAAATCCAGCGAGTGCAGTCCTTTATTGAAGAAATCTGTGGATATTCTGACTTAGGCACCCTGGTTGATGACCTGATTGAATTGTGAGTGCAGATACACATAGGATATATATTTATTTATTTATAAAATATTTTACCAGGAAGGATACATTGAGATTTCTCTTGTTTTCAAGTATGTCCTGGGATCACAAAACATTGCATTGATACAATAGGGTACAATAAAATACAAAAACAATAATAATACACAATGTATGCAAACATTTAACATAGAACAGGTAGGAAATATATAATAAACCATGACAGGTGCATTCTGTTTTGAGATATGTAGAGAGGGATCTCTTAAAGGATTGGGGAAGGTTTGAAAGTGTGCAGGAGGTCATTCCATAACTGTGGCGCTCTGTAGGAAAAGAAGGATCGAGCTGCTTTCTTTTTGTATTGAGGCAAGCTAAATAATGTGCTGGTACTGGATCAGAGGTTATAGGAGGTGGGAATAGCTGGGGAGAGCATTCTGCTCAGGGGCGCGATCCGATATATGGCGCAGGTTTCGGCGCAAGCATGGAAACCTGCACCACCCGTAGTTTCAGCTCGCAACTCAAGCTATCCCATATACGGCGCCGTCAGATGCTAAAGTGTCGTAAGTCTGACAAACCAGCGATGTCCAGAAATCTGCGTAAGTACAAATTTCTGGAGTCGCCAGTGACTTACGGCACTTTAGAAACTGCGGGCGCCTACAAAACCTGGCTAAGTTATTAAATTTCCCGTACTGTCTAACACGCCTCCCAAACATAGCCAGACATGTATACCCCTCTATCCGCTATCCCCCCTCACTCTCCTAATAATAGATGTATTAACCCCTAAACTACCGCACCTAATAAAGTTATTAACCCCTAAACCGCTGCTCCCAGACCCCGCCGCCACCTACATTAACTACTCCCTAATGTGAGCCCCTTAAACCAGCGCCACCTACATTAACTAACCCCTAATGTGAGCCCCTTACACCACCGCCACCTACATTAACTACCCCCTAATGTGAGCTCCTACCCCGCCGCCAGCTATATTAAAATTATTAACCCCTAATCTAATCCCCCTACCCCGCCGCCAGCTATATTAAATACATTAACCCCTAATCTAATCCCCCTACACCGCTGCCAGCTATATTAAATGTATTAACCCCTAATCTAATCCCCCTACACCGCCGCCACCTATATTAAATTAATTAACCCCTAAAATACTAAAATATCCCTACCACTAAACCTAAGTCTAACCCTACAAATAGCCCTGAAAGGGGCTTTTTGCGGGCCATTGCCCTAAAGTAATCAGCTCTTTTACCAGCCCTTAAAAGGGCTTTTTGCGGGGCATTGTCACAAAGTAATCAGCTCTTTTGCCTCTAATCTAAATCCCCCTACACCGCCGCCACCTATTATAAATGTATTACCCCCTAATCTAATCCCCCTACACCACCTATATTAAATACATTAACCCCTAATCTAATCCCCCTACACCGCCGCCACCTATATTAACTATATTAACCCTAATTATATTAGGGTTAATATAGTTAATATAGTTATTATATTATATATATATTAAGTATAATAACCCTATCTAACTCTAACACCCCTAACTAAATTCTTATTAAAATAAATCTAATTAATATTATTAATTAAAATATTCCTATTTAAATCTAAATACTTACCTATAAAATAAACCCTAAGATAGCTACAATATAATTAATAATTACATTGTAGCTATTTTAGGGTTTATATTTATTTTACAGGTAACTTGGTATTTATTTTAACTAGGTACAATAGCTATTAAATAGTTAATAACTATTTAATAGCTACCTTGTTAAAATAATTACCAATTTACCTGTAAAATAAATCCTAACCTAAGTTACAAATACACCTACACTATCAATAAATTAAATAAACTACAAATATCTAAACTAAAATACAATTAAATTCACTAAACTAAATTACAAAAAAACCCCCACTAAATTACAAAAAATAAAAAAAGATTACAAGAATTTTAAGCTAATTACACCTATTCTAAGCCTCCTAATAAAATAATAAAGCCCCCCAAAATAATAAAATGCCCTACCCTATTCAAAATTAAAAATTAACCAGCTCTTTTACCAGCCCTTAAAAGGGCTTTTTGCGGGGCATTTCCCAAAGTAATCAGCTCTTTTGCCTGTAAAAAAAAAACAATA